>NC_091977.1:97471807-97584611 GCF_044704955.1 Pristiophorus japonicus
GGGGGGGGAAGGGTGGAGGAGGGGGGGGGAAGGGTGGAGGAGGGGGGGGGAAGGGTGGAGGAGGGGGGGGAAGGGACGGTAGGGGGGGGAAGGGTGGAGGAGAGGGGGGGGAAGGGTGGAGGAGGGGGGGGAAGGGTGGAGGAGGGGGGGGAAGGGTGGAGGAGGGGGGGAAGGGTGGAGGAGGGGGGGAAGGGTGGAGGAGGGGGGGAAGGGTGGAGGAGGGGGGGAAGGGTGGAGGAGGGGGGGGAAGGGTGGAGGAGGGGGGGAAGGGTGGAGGAGGGGGAGGGAGGGAGGAGGAGGGGGGGAAGGGTGGAGGAGGGGGGGAAGGGGTGGGAGGAGGGGGGGGGAAGGGTGGAGGAGGGGGGGAAGGGTGGAGGAGGGGGGGAAGGGTGGAGGAGGGGGGGGAAGGGTGGAGGAGGGGGGGGGGAAGGGTGGAGGAGGGGGGAGGGAAGGGTGGAGGAGGGGGAGGGAAGGGTGGAGGAGGGGGGGAAGGGTGGAGGAGGGGGGGGAAGGGTGGAGGAGGGGGGGGGAAGGGTGGAGGAGGGGGGGAGAGGGGGAGGGAAGGGTGGAGGAGGGGGGAGGGTGGAGGAGGGGGGAAGGGTGGAGGAGGGGGGGGAAGGGTGGAGGAGGGGGGGGGGAGGAGGGTGGAGGAGGGGGGGGGGAAGGGTGGAGGAGGGGGGGGAAGGGGGGGAGGGGGGGAGGAGAAGGGGGAAGGGGGGGAGAAGGGGAAGGGGGGAGGAGGAGGAGGGGGGAGGAGAAGTGGGGGGGGGAATAGAAGGGGGGGGAAAGGAGAAGTGGGGGGGGAAGAGAAGGGGGGGGGAAGAGAAGGGGGGTGGGGGAGCCGGGCCCGGCTGGGCCCAAGACTTCGGGCAGTCCCCAGCACTAGATTTACAGGTAGGTGGCGTTGGGTCAGGTCGGGTCCGGGGGGGCGGTCGGGAGTACGGGTCGGGTCGGGGGGGGAGGAGGGAGGTCGGGTTGGTTTGGGTGGAGGAGGTGGTGGGGGAAGGGAGGGAGCGCAGGTCGGGTCGGGGTGGGGGGGGGGGGCAGAGGGAGGTCGGGTCGGTTCGTGTCGGGGGGGTGGTGGGAGGGAGGTTGGTTCGGTTCGGGTCAGCGGGGGGGGGGGGAGGAGGGAGGGAGGGAGAGGGAGGTCAGGTCGGGTGGGGGGGGGGGAGTGCGGGTCGGGTCCAGTCCGGGGGGTCGGGTCGGGTCCGGGGGGGGGAAGCGGGAGTCGGGTCGGGAGGAGGCAGGAGCTGGGCGTGGGAGGCAGCCTTATCACGCAGCCCCAGTGAGGCCATTCGGCCAGGGCTAGGGGCTGCGTGCTTCGGGCCCCTCCCACAGTTTTGGGCGCCTGGAGCTACTGCACATGCGCGCCCACTGTAGCGCGCATGTGCAGAGGTTCCGGCCCTGTTTTCAGCACAGGGACCTAGCTCCGCCCCCTACAGCTCATGCTGCGCCGCGCCCGGCTTCAGAGGACCAGCAGGGAGCCGGAGAATCTGTAAGTTTTTTTTAGGCGCAGTTTGTGGCGCGGAAAATGGGCGTCCAGGTTGGGGCTGCGCCGTTATAGGCGCGGCCCGAAACTTGGGCCCTTGGAGTGGAAGCAAGTCTTCCTCGATTTTGAGGGACTGCCTATGATGATATAAGCAGCTCTACGATAAAGTTACCTAGGGTTCAGCAATGCTGGCCATCAAACTTTCTCACTTGGCAGTCTCCAGGTGTGCTCTGTCTCAGAATAAACCATCATTCTTGATGGAAGCTATTACGGCATGAAATTAAGAATTTCAGGAAAGATGGAAAACTATAGTGTATAAGATATTTTTGACTGATCTCTGGAACTATTTTGAAATGGACCATTGAGGGGCAAAATATCACTCCGAATGTCAACCTCAGGAGGAGGGTAATCTCTGGGCAATGAATTAATTCTCAGCTATCCATCATTCTCAACTTAGTTTCTTCAGACTATTTAAGGTTGCCCAATGTTCATCATTGCTTAATTAACATTTTTCTTCAGCCAATTAGATTTTTCAAAAATGCATTCAAATTAGGTTTACTCTCACTTGGGGATGATAGGAATCTGGACATGTTTTTTTTTAAAAAAAGGTGACAGCCTTTTCACTTACTGTAATTTTTAATCACTATTTCCTGCACAAAATAATCAAACTCTCCTTTGGATAGAGAGCTGCAGAAACATTTTACAGTGCTATGAAAAACTACATTCATTCATCTTATTGCTGCTTGACATTCAAAATCAAGAATAGATTTTGGAAAATTCTGTATTGAATCACCAGTTTCTTCTTCTGAGTCACAGTGTAGAGTCTCTGAAGTTCCTGTGTTTTCAGTGTCTGACAGGTTACACTGCCTCTTGAGCAAGTTTCTCCATGTAGTAACTGTAACAAGGATAGTTAGACCACATCATTAATTTAATTGCAGTTAAACAAATCAAATCACAAACCCCGTTTTTAACCTGTTCCTTACCCATTGGGAGTTACCTTTCTCCTAATCAGTTGTAGTTAGGAAACAAAGTAAAATAGGCAAATTATTGGGTATTCTAACTAAGCTCAAATGTAGACTATTGGTCATTTTGCTTTTAATCAATAAACCTATTATGATTCAATTTCATAAAAGGTGCAATTAGCATCTAGAATAAATTAAAAAATTAAAACTCCATTATAATAGAATGGAATTATTTTTATGTAATGGTAACAAAGTATTTTGGTCGGAGATTTAAAATATTCAAAATTCTACTTTCTCCAAAGCTGAGAATTTAATTTCAGGGTTAAACCCAACTTAACCCTTTACCACACACTGTACGAGTTTACTCGTACGGTGCAATCAGGTTTTGTGGGCTGCTGAGTTTACTTGTCCATCACAACAATGGCAGCTTGAGTTGTTCCCACATTTAAAATGGATAATAGAAGCCAGAAAGAAGTAAAATAGCTGAGGATTTTAACATTTAAAAATATATAAAAGGTTAGACTATAGACAAGGCCAGATTAACTGAAGTTGAAATAATGCAAATGTAACAAAGCAAGAAAGAGTGGGAGGAAAGGAAAAGCTTGGCATGGTTAATAGCAGTGGTGTCTTGTTTTTGTCGTCTTATTTGATATAGTTTTCAGCATTTAATGTTTGTAGTTTACAACTAATATTAATTTGTTCAGTATTAGGCTGAGTTGCTGAAAAAAAGCCCATGGAGACCTGGACTTGCCACTAGTTTATGGGTTTAAATTTTAAAAAGTCTCAGATTTCAAATAATCTATTTGTTAAGCTGATGGAGGTAAAAAACACATTTAGTTTCCTAGTTAAAATCAGATTAAGTACTTTTAAAGGTTAATTTACATGGAATTATGCTTCACACACTCCTACTTCCCAAATAGTACATGAAATATTTTTTCTTCTTCCTTTTCTTTACTGCCAAAATGCAAAAAGGCCCTCATTTATGAGACTGTATCATTCCCTCATTAACAAAGGAACGATCTTGTTTCTCACTAACAGAGTTCTGTACTTGACCCAAAGCCAATGCTGCAATAAAAGACAAGAATCATCATTTGTCATTGACAATCACTAGTACAATCTAGGTTATGAGAGCCCTTTTATGACAACTAGGCCTAGAGATCTGATTTATGTACTGGTGTGATTTAAATATGTGGCAGGTGTAGAAATCCTAGGTGTGACTCATTTACAATGAATATACTAGATTTTATAGTAAGTAGGGAACTTGCATCCATACATCCTACAGCCTCAACACCCCTCGCGAGGAGGAAGAACTTTTCAAGAGGCAGTAATTCAAACATTTATAATACCAGAGTATTTACAAATGTAATCTATTGGCTCTGGAACCATTGTTTTACCCCATGTAGATTAATGATTTAAAATTCTAACTGGAGGTGCTTGCCTTTGTGCATGATTGCAATTTCTTCGACAGCACCTCCCAAACCTGTGGGATCAACTGCTTAGAAAGACAAGGGCAGCAGGCGTATGGGAACACCATCACCTCCAAGTTTTCCTCCAAATCACACACACCATACTGACTTGGAAATATATTGCCGTTCCTTCATCGTCATTGGTTCAAAATCCTGGAACTCCCTTCCTAACAGCATTGTAGGAGCACCTTCATCACACAGACTGCAGTGGTTCAAGGTGGCAGCTCACCACTACCTTCTAAAGTGCAATTAAGGAAGGGCAATAAATGCTGGCCTTGCCAGTGACACCCACATTCCATGAACGAATAAAAAAAATTAATATTTCGTAGTCCAATAGTACAGTAGAACGCCTTGAAATACAACTACATATATGCTGGGAAGTAGGTTTGATTGGAGTTATGCCACTACACAGTATTTGATATGCACCATATTCTGGTTCACTGGCTTCAGAGAAAGATTGAGAGGTCATGCTATCCAATGCAATGGTGCTTTCCTCTGACAGATCGCACAATGGTTCCACTGAATTTCCTTCATCTGCTGTAAGTTCCCGCTCCAAGGCATTAAGCATTTCCTGATATGCTTTCCTCGCTTCCTCAGTGAGTTCAACCATTTGATGAAACTGGTTCTGGAAATGAAACATACAAGAAAGGTATTAATTGAAAATATTGATGCTTATGAGGAAATTTCTTTAGCTGTGCAGCAACTCGAAAATCACTTTAAAAGCTGGCACATTTTGATTTCATTTCTTGTCCAAAGAAAATGTGAAACAGTATTTTCAATACTATCTATTTTATGATTATAGTGAAATATTATAGCAATTTACCAAATGCTTCAAACTGTGCTACTTTGAAACATATCATCATAGGCAGTCCCTCGAAATCGAGGAAGACTTGCTTCCACTCTAAAAGTGAGTTCTCAGGTGACTGAACAGTCCAATACGGGAATTACAGTCTCTGTCACAGGTGGGACAGTGTCAAAGGCCTTTGTAAGGTCAAAGGCGGCCATGTACAAGGGTTGGTCCCTGCATTTTTCTTGCAGCTGTCGCGCTGCAGAAATCATGTCTGTTGCACCCCGAAGAGGACGAAATCTGCATTGTGACTCCTGCGAGGAGCTTCTCAGCTACAGGGAGAAGATGGTTGAGGAGGATTCTAGCGACGACTTTCCCTGTGGCTGATAACAGGGAGATTCCTCTGTAGTTGCCGCAGTTGGACTTGTCCCCTTTTTTAAAGATGGTCACGATTACTACATCTCTGAGATCTTCCGGCATGCTCTCCTCCTTCCAGATGAGAGAGATGAGGTTATGTATTCTTGCCAATAGTGCCTCTCCGCCATACTTTAGTGCCTCAGTGGGGATATCATCCACCCCAGTTGCCTTGTAGATCTTAAGCTGGCGGATAGTCTTTACCAACTCGTGCAAGGTTGGGCTTTTGCCGAGATGGTGGCAGGTAGTATGCTGCGGGATGGAGTCAAGGACACTCGAGTCAAAGGCAGAGTCTCGGTTAAGGAGATCTTTGAAGTGCTCCTTCTAGCGGGTCCTAACTGCCTCGGTGACCTTGATGAGTGTCTCCCCGTTCTTGACCAGCAGTGGGGTGGGGCCTTGAGTGTTTGGGCTGTAGGCGGCCTTGACTGCGGTGAAGAATCCTCGCACATCATGGCTGTTGGCCAGTTGCTGAATCTCTTGTGCTTTCTCCACCCACCATCTATTCTTTAGATCGCGGGTTTTTTGTTGGACCTCGGCCTTAAGCTGTCTGTAATGCTGTTTTGCTGCTCCCGAGCTTGGTTGTTGTTTCAGGCTCAGAAATGCCTTGCGCTTGCGATTTATTAGCTCTTGGATCTCCTGGTCATTCTCATCAAACCAGTCCTGGTATTTCCTGGTTGAGTGACCGAGCGTTTCTTCGCAGACATTGGTTATGGAGGCCTGGAGGGCAGACCAAGCGCTGTGGGCATTCTGCGTCTCAGGGTCACCAAGGGAAGCCAGGTTAGCAGTGAAGCACTTGCTGTATAGGGCTCTCTTAGCTGGGTCTTTGAGTGCCTCGGCATTGACTTTTTTGCGGCACTGCTTCTGCTGCCGTCGCTGCTTTGGGACTATGTTGATGTTGATAATGGAGCGGATTAGGCGGTGGTCCGTCCAGCAGTCGTCAGCTCCTGTCATGGCACGGGTGATGCACACAACCTTGCAATCCCTGGCTCGGACGATGACATAGTCGAGCAGGTGCCAGTGTTTGGAGCGAGGGTAATGCATGATGCCTCGTACTTGTCCCTCTGGCATAACAAGGTGTTAGTGATAACAAGATCGTGCTCTAGGCATTTTGTCAGGAGCAGGGTCCCGCTGGAATTGGTTTTCCCAAAGGGCTGTGTCCTTGCCAACCCTGGTGTTGAAGTTGCCGAGGAGGATCAGTTTGTCGTCCGTCGGGATGCGGGACAGGGATTTTGAGAGGCTGGAGTAAAAACCCTCTTTGGATTTCTGTATACATAACCCAACATGCACATACATAATAAATATATACACCAACGCTGATTTCCCATGGCATTTCTCAACAAAAGCTATGCTGCTTTACGCCAACGTAAAATACATTCATCAGGGCCACTGATTTATGGTGATTGATCAAACCAAATTGTTTTTATTACACAGTATTCTGGAAATGCTGATGGTATTTTAGGATTGACTTGCGTGATTATGTCTATATTTTTGTGGAAATTGTTAATTGGTGACCTTGATTATTGTAAGTTTGTCGAACATGTACAATTAAAGTCTAGGTTGGTTGCAGATGGGTGGTAAGATGTAGCAATACTAGAGAGTTGGGGAGGAGAAGGGGGGGTGGTGAAAGTCGTGTGATTGATATTATTGGGTCTTTGGTACTGAGGAGCAAGTGTTCATAGGTGTAGGACTACTAGGAAGCGGGTGCACCTATCTTTGGTAGGGTCTGGGCCTACTCGAGGTGTCTAGCATCTAGTGTTTGGGAGAGAGCTAAGATCTGGCAGCATTGTTGGGGAAAGGAGAATGGAGCCTTGAGCATTCATCCATTCCTGTCCCCCAAGAGGTTTTATAGCATTTTCAAAATCGGTTTCCCAGCAGAGTTGGGAATGGGCCCAAGTTGCTTCGAGTTGCATGTTGAAAATACAGTGTGTACGATGTGCTTTAAACAACTAAGAAAAGGTACTCAGCTGTGTCAGGGAAACCATTCATGGTTGCCCAACCTGACCCCAGAAAGGCCAGATTGTTCTGTTTCTGGCCAAATCAGCTTCAATATTTTTGAAGTGCTTACTCTCTTAGTAAACACACAGTCAGCGCTTTAAGCTGGTTCCAAGTTCATAGTTGGGAACGCAGCAATATGCTCTTTCTCAGGGTGGATCAGGATTAAGGGAGGGAATAGAGAGCACCTGCTTATGTATGGAGACAGCACAAGCACTTTAGAAAAAAATTCATTCACAGGATGTGGGCGTCGCTTGCAAGGCCAGCATTTATTGTCCATCCCAAATTATTCTCGAGAAGCTGGTGATGAGCCACCACTTTGAAAACTGAGTGGCTTGCTAGGCCATTTCAGAGGGCAGTTGAGAGTCAACCACATTGCTGTGGGTCTGGAGTCACATGTAGGCCAGACCAGGTAAGGACAGCAGATTTCCTTCCCTAAAAGGACATTAGTGAACCAGGTGGGTTTCATGGTCACCATTACTGATACTAGCTTTTTAATTCCAGATTTATTTAATTAATTGAATTTAAATTCCCCAGCTGTCATGGTGGGATTTCAACTCACGTCTCCAGATCACTAGTCCACTTGGAATGGGGAGGGTTGGAATGGGGCGAGTCAGGAAAGGAGTGGGTAGTGACAGCAGGGGCAGACATTCAGCAGAAGTCTTTATAGGCCTCAAGTGTTGTGAACACCAGCACCTGCAGCTAGGAGATGTAAATCATCAATTTGGAAGACCCAAATGGAGTGAACCAGCAGAGGTAAGAACAAGAAATTAGGCTATAATTAGAACATTTTAATGCGACAGAAAAAGCATGACAGAATCTGTTTATACCTAAAGGAAATGTGTAACCATATGTAAGACTTTACTCGCTGATGTCCCCATAATTGGGCGAGTGGGAGGATTGAAAGCTAAATATAATGGTAAGTATCTTGTTATGGCTTTAGCACTATATAGCGCAGGTGTTACTCTTGAAGCATTACACATGCGTGGGAAAGTGTTAGGAAAATAATAGGCATTAATATAGCACTTTTAATTTCGTAAAACATCTCAAGGCACTTCACAGGAGCGTTATGATACAAAATTTGACATCAAACCACAGAGAGATTTGGACAGGCGACCAAAGGTCAAAGATTTAAGGAGCATCTTAAAAGGAGTAGAGAGGCGGAGAGGTTTAGGGAGGGAATTCCAGAGCTTAGGGCCTAGGCAGTTGAAGGAACGGCCGCCCATGGTGGGACAATGTAAATCGAAATGCACTAAAGGCCAGCATTGAATTGACTGTAGAGATCTCAGAGGGTTGTAGTGCTGGAAGAGGTTACAGAGATGCAATGGAGGCCATGGAGGGATTTGAAAACAAGGATGAGAATGTTAAAATGAGAGGTGTTGCCAGACCAGGAGCCAATGTAGGTCAGCAACCACAGGGGTGATGGGTGAACAGGACTTGGTGCGAATTAGGATACGGGCAGCAGAATTTTGGATAAGCTGAAGTATGCGGAGGGTGGAGGATGGGAAACTGGCCAGGGGAGCATTGCAATAGTCAAGTGTGCAGGTAACAAAGCTTGGATTTCAGCAGCAGATGAGCTGTCAGGGGAAGAGACAGGTAATGTTATGGAGGTGGAAGTAGACCGTCTTGCTATGAAGAGGATTTGAGGTCAGAAGTTCAGCTCAGTGTCAAATAGGATAGTGAGGTTGAAAAAAGTCTGGTTCAGTCTCGGATGGTGGCCAGGGAGGATAATGGAGTCTGTAGCTAGGGAACGGGGTTTACGGCAGGGGCCGAAGACAATGAGCCATAATTTTCTGCAGGAGTGAATCTAACGCCATCTGCCAATAGTTAGACATGACCTTGCCAGTTTAATCTCCATGATATTTTGTGTAGCAAGTTACTGGAAGTCTGAGCTGAAAACCTCGCAACGAGGGAAATCGGGTAAGCAACTGTAAAACCAATCAGACTGAAGGATTGTGAAATAAATAGCGTACGGACTGAGTAGGAAGTGTAAACTAGAGTGAATGAATTCAATGCTAAATCCGTACAGAAAAAGCAAGAGAGAGGGAAAGAAAGATTGGATTCAGTGATAAAAAAGACAGGAAAAGTAAAAAAAAATGTTTTTATGACTTTAAAAAAAATATCCAATTAAAACCTGAAGGAATGAGATTTCTCACTTATAATAGTTAATTTTTGGTGCCAAAGAGGTTCACTGGCACTAATTAACAATTCGCACATCGTTAAGCATCTGACAGCTAATCAAATATGCAGACTTTAAATAACTCCAAACCAGACTCCATGCATTACTTCAGACCAATTGTAACTTTCTGTGGCAAGTTTAGCTTGTATATATACCGTGCAAGTTCAACAACTTCAAGTTGCTCAATGCTGAATGGTGAGCCAGACAGCAAGATGCAGTTTTTATGAATTTAACCATAGACACAAAAGTTTGGATTTCTGCATATAATTGCGCATCTGTCCTCACCTAAAATTTCTGTAGAATTTGTGCATAAATCATGCCAGTGCTATTAGCCTCATCGATATTTTGACATTAGAAATTATGGGCCAATAGCTTTTGGTTGTCCCAATATTTAATTGGAGGAAATTTCTGCTCATCCAATATTGCATGGCGGTCAGGCAGCATGACAAATCAGAGGCACGACACACGAACTAAGTGTAACAACAGGAAGTGAACACAGTGCAAGACTTTAGATTTATCCACAGCAACACAGCCTGCAGAATTTGGTAACCATGAATAAATAGCTACATTACTACAATAATTTTAATTATTTTTTTTTAAAAAGAGAAAAGGGACATCAATATCCTATCCATCAAACCAGGAAAGAGTTTCCTCCTTCCTACCAATAAAATCTTTTAGAATCCAGAAACTCAACATCAATTTAGTGAGCTTATAAGGGCTTAAAACTGTATTGTATAAATCCCACAAATATTCATCATCATCATAGGCAGTCCCTCGGAATCGAGAAAAACTTGCTTCCACTCTTAACGTGAGTTCTTAGATGGCTGCACAGTTCAATACGAGAACCACAGTCTCTGTCACAGGTGGAGCAGATAGTCGCTGAGGCCACCACCTCAGTAAAACCCCAACACTGCACGAGGTAGAAAAAGCCATAAGACAGCTTAAGAACAACAAGGCTTCGGGAGCGGATGGAATCCCTGCTGAGGCACTGAAGTATTGTGGAGAGGCACTACTGGCACGAATACATGACCTCATCACTCTCATCTGGAGGGAGGAGAGCATGCTGAGAGATCTCAGAGATGCAGTGATCGTGACCATCTTTAAAAAAGGAGAGATGTCCGACTGCGGCAACTACAGAGGAATCTCCCTGTTATCAGCCACTGGGAAGTTCGTCGCTAGAGTCCTCCTCAACAGTCTTCTCCCTGTGGCTGAGGAGCTCCTTCCGGAGTCAGTGAGGATTTTATCCCCTATGGGGTACGTCGGACATGATTTTTGCAGCACGACAGCTGCAGGAAAAATGCAGGGAACAACACCAGCCCTTAGACATGGCCACCTTCGACCTTCCAAAGGCCTTTGACACTGTCAACCATGAAAGTCTATGGAGCGTCCTCCTCTGTTTCGGATGCCCCCAAAAGTTCGTCACCATCCTCCGCCTGCTCCACGACGACATGCAGGCCATGATCCTTACCACCGGATCCATTACAAATATTATTGCTTCTATCACTAGATTTTTTTTTTGCATTTAAAAAAAAAACTCAGTTTTTATCTGCTATAATAATGTTAGGGGGTTAGTTAGAATTACAACTTCATGTCTTTAACCTATTATCCACTTTAACTTCAATTTTTAACAGTTGCTATCCCATCTGCTACAGTAATTTATTTACTAGATTCCTGGTTTACAGACTGAAAGTCACCCTTTTGGACTCCCAGCTACCAAGGAACTGATCAACATTATTCTTGAACAGCAAAGAAATCCTTGCTGACAAATTACACTTACACTCAATATTGCCTCTGAATACATCGATCACTTCAGAATAGTTCAGCTTCAGTTTAAGTTAATCCACCAAAATGGTCTAGTTTCACTTCAAATAGCCTTTCCCCAGTAGGCACCAGCAGTTTTAGTTCAGCATGTAAGCCATTGTCCTAGACCAGCAAGATTGCTCAAAATCGGTCTGACAGAGCAAAAAAGAGCCAAATGCAGACCAAGTACATTTATGCTGCACTCTATTTTTATATTGGCCCAGAAATTCCTGCCTCCTGGGTCCGTATGGACCGAGGAAGGCATCGCAAAAGCTGGTTTTCAAGACACAATGCGCATGCGCTGAAAACCGGCTTTTCCGATCTGTCAAGCTGGAGCTTGACAGATCCGCCATATATCAGGAGTGAGGATATTTGCAAGGGCAAGATTGCAGTATTTACCCATATCTTGCCTGGCAAATGTCCTCAAAACTCTTGTGCCTGATAGAAGCAGGCGCATAGCCTACTTTTACAGGCCTAAGAGTTTAAAAACATAAAAAAATGATTAAAATAACATTTTAAAAAACATGTTAAAACCCTGCCCACTCAGGTAATGTTATTTTAAATCTTAACCCTAACTTTAAAAAAAAAAAGGCAATTTTTTTTTTCTTTTAAAAAAAACATTTATAATAACTTTAATTTCTATTAGTATATTATGTGAGGTGTTTTTAAAATGTTTAATGTAGTATTTGTGCGTTTTGGGGTTTTTCTCATTCATAGTAATAGGAAATTCGTAACTTACGAATCTACTATTACTATGAATGAGAAAATACTTACCTGTGATTAGGTGTCCAGGCCCACATGAAACCTGCGGACGTCCCAACGTGAACGCGCAGTGACGCGCAACCACGAGAGGCTTCCGGACTGGGATCTCAAGCGGGCGCAGCAGCTTAAGGTAAATGCGCATTTTATTTCTATTCTACAGTGCTTTGCCCGCAGGAAGTGCTCGAGAGGAATTTCTGGCCAATATATTTCCAAGTCTGGAATTTTTTGTGGATTAACTAGTAGAGTGGACAAGGGAAACCAGTGGATGTGGTGTATTTGGACTTTCAAAAGGCTTTTGAAAAGGTCCCACACAAGAGATTGGTGTGCAAAATCAAAGCACATGGTATTGGGGGTAATGTACTGACGTGGATAGAGAACTGGTTGGCAGATAGGAAGCAGAGAGTCGGGATAAACGGGTCCTTTTCAGAATGGCAGGCAGTGACAAGTGGGGTGCCGCAGGGCTCAGTACTGGGACCCCAGATCTTTACAATATACATCAATGATTTGGATGAAGGAATTGAGTGTAATATCTCCAAGTTTGCAGATGACACTAAACTGGGTGGCGGTGTGAGCTGTGAGGGGGCTGCTAAGAGGCTGGAGGGTGACTTGGACAGGTTAGGTGAGTGGGCAAATACATGGCAGATGCAGTATAATGTGGATAAATGTGAGGTTATCCACTTTGGGGGCAAAAACACGAAGGCAGATTATTATCTCAATGGCGGCAGATTAGGAAAAGGGGAGGTGCAATGAGACCTGGGGGTCATGGTTCATCAGTCACTGAAAGTGGGCATGCAGGTACAGCAGGCGGTGGTGAAGAAGGCAAATGGTATGTTGGCCTTCATAGCTAGGGGATTTGAATACAGGAGCAGGGAGGTCTTACTGCAGTTGTACAGGGCTTTAGTGAGGCCTCACCTGGAATACTGTGTTCAGTTTTGGTCTCCTAATCTGAGGAACAATGTTCTTGCTATTGAGGGAGTGCAGCGAAGGTTCACCAGACTGATTCCAGGGATGGTTGGTCTGTCATATGAGGAGAGACTGGATCAACTGGGCCTTTATTCACTGGAGTTTAGAAGGATGAGAGGGGATCTCATAGAAACGTATAAGATTCTGACGGGACTGGACAGGTTAGATGCAGGAAGAATGTTCCCGGTGTTGGGGAAGTCCAGAACCAGGTGACATAGTCTTAGGATAAGGAGTAGGCCATTTAGGACTGAGATGAGGAGAAACTTCTTCACTCAGAGAGTTGTTAACCTATGGAATTCCCTGCCGCAGAGAGTTGTTGATGCCAGTTCATTGGATATATTCAAGAGGAGTTAGATCTAGCCCTTACGGCTAAGGGTATCAAGGTGTATGGAGAGAAAGCAGGAAAGGGGTACTGAGGGAATGATCAGCCATGATCTTATTAAATGGCGGTGCAGGCTCGAAGGGCCGAATGCCTACTCCTATACCTATTTTCTATGTTTATGTTTCTATGTGTGTGACTTGGAGGGGAACTTGGAGATGATGGTGTTCCCATGCGTCTGCTGCCTTTGTTCGCCTGCTGCCCTTGTCCTTCAAGGTAGCAGAGGTTGTGGGTTTGGGAGGTGAGGACTTGACAATGATAGCAGCCGGAAGCAATTTGCAGTTGGCAGCCCTTAACATAGTGCACGTTTGACTAGTATCCAGGTACCAGAGTGCTCTGGGCATGCAGGCATCCACACAGGTGCAGAGCTCCACACCCTCAGCAACTAATTACATTAAAAAACATGCTGTTCAGAGTTTTAAAAATTCCCTGGAAGGCCAACAGGCTCCCTGGGCCCTTCTGAAACACACTTTCCCATCACTTTCTCTGGCATTATACTGCAGCTGGTACTAACAAATGGCACGAGATGCCCTGTTGACCTTAATACACTTACAGCAAAAAATGTCAGTCAGAAGTGAGACCAAATAGTTCCTATAGATTAAATTAACTGAAATGCCCCCAAATTCCTGCTATAATGAAAGAAAATATTGGTTGGCATAACAGTGTTCAATAGTGAGGATGTGGTACAATATAGGTCGAAGGATACCCCAAATTATATTCCTACTTTTTATATCAACGTGCAGCCAAAACCTTGTACTAATTATCAGTAAGCCTGCACCCTTAGATTTTATACCCCACCCAATACAAAATTTATTTCAATTCTAAGATACCTCCCTACCCCTCACACCATTTTTTAACCAAAGCCAAGGCAGAAAACCTGCTGCCAGGACTCTAATATTTTTTCCAAAAAACATTTTTTTAAAAATCAGAAAATATTCTCAGAACCCTTTTCAACTTAATCGTTGTAAAAGAATTTTAAAATTATAATTAAAAACCCTTTAACTTACCTTTTTTGCAGGGCTACTTACCTACCGCCCAGCTCCAGCTGCTTTTCATGGGCGGTTTTTTCTACTCACCTACGGGTCACCGTTGAGCTCAAACTTGGGCGGTAGCGGTTTTTGGACGGTGCACGCCGGCGGTCCGCTCCCCTGCGGTATTTCGAAACCGCCGGCGGAACTCTTTCTGGAAATTTCCGCCGGGTGGTTTACCGCCTAAACCGACCAATACCGCCGAGAAACCGGGCAGAGATTAAATGGAAAATCCAGCCACGTTTCTCTCTCCGCAGATGCTGCCTGACCTGCTGAAATTTCCAGCATTTTCTGTTTTTAATTATATAAATACAGTTGGTAGCTTTCAGTAATAGAGATGGCATTCTTACTTTGCACTTGTCTTAAGAATATGGGGGCTGAATTTTCTCAACCTTTCAGTGCTTCTTACACCGTCAGTTTCAGGGTGGTTTTAAGATGACAAAGACATTCCCTTTCCATCACTACATAACCTATCTGCTAACATCTTCAGCACCAACCCAGTGAGTTTGATACAAACGCACACACATGAAGATAAAATATAAAACTACTTCCCATCATATTACTAAGGGATTACTAAAGGAGTTTAATAATCTAGTAATGAAATGACAAGTACTCTTATTCATTTAGGACGGTTTTCAATCAACAAATGCATCTATTGTTAAAGATTTCCTACAATTATGAATGAATATAATTGGAATGGACACTAGCCTTTTCATACGAATTCAACTGACTTTCTCAGATTTTTAAAACATGGCACTAACATAGATATTGCATGCAGATCCTTTTAGGACCCCCTTCTGAAATTTACTCTGGCAAGAACTGAATTTGTGTATCACTGATCCAGGTTCTGACTAACCTCAGCACCATCATAACTGAAGATTCCAACCACACTAACAGGAACTGCTTTGTTCACACAGCGGCCTAGGGCTTTGCGATTGAGAGCAAAAACAAATGGAATCTCTTGTTCACGGGCAACTTCAATTATCGTATGCAATGCCTCATCCAAGCCACCTGGATAAAAGAATACAATGATTTTTAAGAAAACAATGCAAATGTCAACATTATTAAAGCAATGAGTTTAAAAAAATCTAATACTCTGCCTTTCACAAATGTAGTGGCCAAGTTTACCCTGGCCCATGAATCTTTACTGCAGGTCCATCTGAACCTTTGTAGTTCAAGACAAACAGACACAATTTTCACATTAATGCACTTTGTGGTGCAGTATCCCATAGGTCATACAGTTGGTTATCTTCACAATTTGAATTGCTGTTGCTAAAATCTTCTCCAACCCTCTGAACTCTCCATTCCTCAGACTCTAGCCTCTTGTGCATGCCCCCTTCCTTCACCCCACCACTGGTGACCATGCCTTGTCACCTAGGCTCAGACATCGGAATTTCCTCTCTCAAAGCCCTCCAACTCCCTTTCTCCTTTATGACTCTTCTTAAAACCAAATTCTCTGACCCAGCTTTAGATCAATCTTTCTTTTTGGTTTGGCATCCATTTGTCTTCTGTGAAGTTACTTAACATGTTTTATCATGTTCAAGGCATATATAAATGTTGTATATTGTTGTAAAGGCAAGCTTTATAAAAAGGGTACAGTAACAAGCAGTCTGATCAGGAGAAATCCCTAACTGGAAGAAAAGCCTCCAAGACAAACATCAGTAACAGGAAAAATAAAACAGCATCAATATTCTTCATCTTGCAATCAAACTTTGGTTCAAACCTGAAATTGCGTGCAGATTCAAAAGAATGACCTGTCCCCTGGCTGACCTTTAAGTTTTCAGTTTTATTTCTTTGAGGAACTGACATCTCAAGTGAACTGTGGGAAGCCCTATGCTGCAGTATACCTAGACTTCCAAGACATTTGACAAATGTCTACCTGAAAGGCTCTTAATTAAAACTCAAAGCGGTGCGGATTTAGGGTAAACCCTGTGAATGGATAAACAACTTTTTGAAGGGTACAAAACGAGTACACGTTAAAGGAGTTACGTCAGGGTGGGGAAGGGGGAAAGGTGAAGGAATTATGAAGTAAACTGCTTCAGGACCTGGCATTGAGATCACTAATGTTTCCAGTTACATAAATAACCTGGATTCAAAAGCTCAATGCCAAAGTGATGAACTTTTCTAATGATACCAACGAAATGAAACAGTGGAATTTGAGGAGGCAGTTCAGAAATTACAGAATGAGTTAGACAAGATGTGTTTGTGGGCAGAACAATGACAGATGAAACTTAATTCGAACCAAATGCTAAGTACATCATCATAGGCAGTCCCTCGGAATTGAGGAAGACTTGCTTCCACTCTTAACATGAGTTCTTTGGTGGCTGTACAGTCCAATACGAGAACCACAGTCTTTGTCACAGGTGGGACAGATAGTCGTTGAGGGAAGGGGGGGCGTGGGACTGGTTTGCCGCACGCTCTTTCCACTGCCTGCGCTTGATTTCTGCATGCTTTCGGCGACGAGACTCGAGATGCTCTGCGCCCTCCTGGATGCACTTCCTCCACTTAGGGCGGTCTTTGGCCAGGGACTCCCAGGTGTCAGTGGGGATGTTGCACTTTATCAGGGAGGCTTTGAGGGTGTCCTTGTAATGTTTCCGCTGCCCACCTTTGGCTCGTTTGCCGTGAAGGAGTTCCGAGTAGAGCACTTGCTTTGGGAGTCTGGCATGCGAACTATGTGGCCTGCCCAGCGGAGCTGATCAAGTGTGGTCAGTGCTTCAATGCTGGGGATGTTGGCCTGATCGAGGACGCTAGCATTGGTGCGTCTGTCCTCCAAGGGATTTGTAGGATCTTTCGGAGACATCGGTGGTGGTATTTTTCCAGCGACTTGAGGTGTCTACTGTACATGGTCCATGTCCCTGAGCCATACAGGAGGGCGGGTATTACTACAGCCCTGTAGACCACGAGCTTGGTGGCAATTTTGAGAGTCTTCAAACACTCTTTTCCTCAGGTGGCCGAAGGCTGCACTGGCACATTGCACATAGGTAGGAAAAATAAGCAACATACGTTCTCCATGAATGGTGCTGAAATAGTTAAGCATTAAGCTGAAAGAGACCCAAGAATCTTGGTAGACTTACACTAAACATGTCCAACTAATGCAGAGCAGAAATCAACAAAGCCAACAGAATGTTGAATGACATAGCCAATGCAGTAGAATACAAGTCAGAGGAAGTCATAATCAAACTGTAGTGTGCTTTGGTTAGATTGCACTTCAAGTGCGGTCTATATTTTATTTCAGATTTCCAGCACCCACAGTATTTTGTTTTTGTAAGTACGATGTATTGTTCTGGTTACCTTGAAACAAGGGACACATTCAAGCACTGCAGGCAGTGCAGAGAACAGCTACATGGCTGATCCTCGTATCAAAGGTCTGAGTCATGAGGAAAGACTGGAAAAATGTGGGCTTTTCAATCTGGAAAGGAAGCATCTGAGAGGAGATCTTATCGATGTAGACAAGATAGTTACGGAATGGTAAAGATAAATTTGATTATTACAGGTACAACATCTCAAATCCGGCTGTCCGAAAATTGGAATTGTCCGAAAACCGGACATTTTTGAGAAAATCCCATTTGATAGTCAGTAAAATAAAATCCAGAATTATTGTCCAAAAACCCGTGGGCCGGACCAGTTATTGGCTTCACTGCTATGTTTTAAATAGCATGCGATCGGTCAGAGCCTTAACGAACCTCGACCAGGCCCGACCTGACCCACGCCACCATTAGTACTGTGTCTGTCTCGGTAGCATACGTACGCTCTTGATTTTCTTGTCCAAAATCTGGAAAAATTTAAAATCTCAGTCTGGATTTGAGACATTGTATGTATTTTAAACTAAATTATGAGAATAGGACAAAGGAGCACAAACTAACATTTGGAATTTACATTAGGAAATTCTTCTTAATACAGAGTATTCAACAAACAAAACAGACTTTCAGATTCAGCAGCGGAGACTAAAACTGTGGAAGCATTTAAGAAACAATTAGGTGCTGCAATGAGCAAACTTTAGGATCTTTATGGATGGATGAATGAATGAATTTTGAATAAATAATGGTGGAATGGCTTTCCTCATCCTAACTACATGGTGATCTTGAAACAGAGCAGTTTTAGGAGCAATTTAAGAGCATTATTAGGCAGAAATCCCTTACCATCGAAGAAAAATACAAGATCGAATATAAAGAGGAACACCCTGAAGAAATTAAGTTGTGGCACAGAAATATAACATCCCGTCCAACATCCTCTTTGACTATCTGAAAATCAAAGAGAATCACTGCTGATCATCAGCCGAATCTTTCCAGCTGAGCTGATTCAAGCAGGCCAGAGCAGCTAACCTTCCTGGGTTGCCTAACCTCAACTGGGTCAGTAATAACAGTTCTGACATTTTAGCTGGTTACAAGCCCACATACATCTTTATTACTCATGAAGCTGGCCTTTTATTTGTACAAGCTCCCTAAAGCAAAATACTGGCTTTTAGTAATTAAAAATGCTGAGGTGGGGAAAAAAACAAAGCAGTTAATTACCATCATGGTTTTCATTTGCATGACTAGGGAAGAGAAGCAAGTTGCTGATTAGCAATTCAAAAAATCTCTCATATATCTATGATGCTACTCTGTCTGTAACCTACAGAAAAATGGCATGATGCTCTTTTTCCAGGAGTGGCTGCATCACTTTTACTGAAGGAAGGCCAATGTAGTAAAGTTGCCTTGATTGTTGGACTTGATGTGGAGCTCCTTTGAATTGCCTCCCTCTAAATGTGACGAGAGCTAATATGTTAGCCACCAGTGAATGGTGGTGCAATTTATGTTATGATCCAAGAAATGTTTAGTGTGAAGAGCAACTGCCATACATGATGCTGGAATGTCATTTTCATTGGATGTTCGACAGGTAATCTATAATTCATTCACCATGGGAGGTGTAGAAAGCAGAATCTCTTGCCAATTGCTTTTGGCACTGTAGATTCCGCCCACTAGCAGGCAAAACAACTGTATCTGGCACAGTCGAGGATCCTACACAGGTACCAACGCCCAACTGTGAAGCAACAAACTTCTTTAAGTGCACGAGTTCTTCGTTGCGTCTACCGGCAGACATAAGTTTAGAATCAAAAGCAAAATACTGCGGATGCTGGAATACTGAAATAAAAACATAAAATACTGGAAATACTCAGCTGGTCAGGCAGCATCTGTGTAGAGAGAAATAAAGTTAACGTTTCATGTCAATGTTTGATGAAAGGTCACAGACCCGAAACGTTAACACTGTTTCTCTCTCCACAGATGCTGCCTGACCTGCTGAGTATTTCCAGCATTTTATGTTTCTATTAGAAACATAGAAAATAGGTGCAGGTGTAGGACATTCCATCCTTCAAGCCGGCACCACCATTCAATAAGATCATGCACCCCATTCCTGCTTTCTCTCCATACCCCTTGATCGAATTAGCCGTAAGGGCCACATCTAACTCCCTCTTGAACTTATTCAATGGAGTGGCATCAACAACTCTCTGCGGCAGGGAATTCCACAGGTTAACAACTCTCAGTGAAGAAGTTTCTCTTCATCTCGGTCCTAAATGGCTCACCCCTTATCCTTAGACTGTGACCCCTGGTTCCGGACTTCCCCAACATCGGGAACATTCTTCTTGCATCTAACCTGTCCAATCCCGTCAGAAATTTATATGTTTCGATGAGATCCCCTTTCATTCTTCTAAATTCTAATGAATATAAGCCTAGTCGATCCAGTCTTTCTTCATATGTCAGTCCTGCCATCCCGGGAATCAGTCTGGTGAACCTTCGCTGCACTCCCTCAATAGCAAGAATGTCCTTCCTCAGATTAGGAGACCAAAACGGTACACAATATTAAAGGTGTGGCCTCACCAAGGTCCTGTGCAACTGCAGTAAGACATCCCTGCTCCTATACTCAAATCCTCTCGCTATGAAGCCCAACATGCTAATTGCCGCCTTCACCGCCTGCAGTAGCTGCATGCCAACTTTCAATGAATGATGTTCCATGACATCCAGGTCTCGTTGCACCTCCCCTTTGCCTAATCTATCACCATTCAGATGATATTCTGCCTCCCTGTTTTTGCCACCAAAGTGGATAACCTCACATTTATCCACATTTTATACTGCATCTGCCATGCATGTGCCCACTCACCTAACCTGTCCAAGTCACCCTGCAACCTCCTAGCATCCTCCTCATAGCTCACATTGCCACCCAGCTTAGTGTCATCTGCAAACTTGGAGATATTACATTCAATTCCTTCGTCCAAATCATTAATGTATATTGTAAATAGCTGGGGTCCCAGCACTGAATCTTGCGGCACCCCACTAGTCACTGCCTGCCATTCTGAAAAGGACCCATTTATTCCTACTCTTTGCTTCCTGTCTGCCAACCAGTTCTCTATCCACGTCAATACATCACCTCCAATACCATGTGCTTTAATTTTGCACACTAATCTCTCGTGTGGGACCTTGTCAAAAGCCTTTTGAAAGTCCAAATACACCACATCCACTGGTTCTCCCTTGTCCACTCTTACTAGTTACATCCTCAAAAAATTCTAGAAGATTTGTCAAGCATGATTTCCCTTTCATAAATCCATGCTGACTTGGACCGATCCTGTCACTGCTTTCCAAATGCACTATTACGTCTTTAATAATTGATTTCAACATTTTCCCCACTACCGATGTCAGGCTAACTGGTCTATAAGTCCTTGTTTTCTCTCTCCCTCCTTTTTTAAAAAGTGAGGTTACATTAGCTACCCTCCAATCCTTAGGAACTTATCCAGAGTCGATAGAATGTTGGAAAATGACCACCAATGCATCCACTATTTCTAGGGCCACTTCCTTCAATAGTCTGCATCCCAGAGTATCAGGTCCTGGGGATTTATCGGCTTTCAATCCTATCAATTTCCCTAACACAATTTCCTGACTAATAAGGATTTCCTTCAGTTCCTCCTTCTTGCTAGATCCTCGGACCCCTAATATTTCCGGAAGGTTATTTGTGTCTTCCTTAGTGAAGACAGAACCAAAGTATTTGTCCAATTGGTCTGCCATTTCTTTGTTCCCCATTATAAATTCACCTGATTCTGACTGTAGGGGACCTACATTTGTCTTCACTAATCATTTTCTCTTCACATATCTATAGAAACTTTTGCAGTCCATTTTAATGTTCCCTGCACGCTTACTCTCATACTCTATTTTCCCCCTCCTAATTAAACCCTTTGTCCTCCTCTGCTGAATTCTAAATTTCTCCCAGTCCTCAGGTTTGAATTCACTGTTTGTATGGGTAAGGAAGTTCAATGTTCTCATTGTGACCAACACAGAAACTGTTGATTTGGTGAAAGATGCTGCTGCTGCTAACGGGAGTGACAGTGAGCAAGAGGAGCAAGTGTGTAGAAATACTGAGCTGAAAAAGGTAGATGAATCAGCTCAACCATGACCATGGTGTTCAATCATGTGTAATTGTTGAGGAAGTGCTTAACCACTCAAGCATGATGTCCCAAATGGAACTTATCCCTGCTCTACACAGAATTGACAATTTTATGGACAAATGTGTTGGTGAGATTAATTGAGTTGTGCATCTCGTATGGTGCTCAAGTTTTGATCATGTGCATTTCAATAGTAGATTTTATGTTTTATGGTGTCATTTAATGTGCTTGAAGTTTTACTTAATTTGAACTATGGATAATTAAAATTATTTTTCCCAAAAAATTGATTTTGATTTAAGACAAGTATGCAACAAATCAAATGTGCCAAAGGAACTCTTCTGATGATTTGAAGTGATAAAACAAAGTCAAATGTCCTTGATTAAAAATAAAATTGGTTGTTGTCAGGGAACATATTAGAATAGATCAAAGCAGGAACAGTGAATGTCTGCTTGTATTTGAGCAAATTGAGAGTTACTGACTCAGATAAATCAACTGTGGCACACCCCATCACTGCAAGATGCGCTTTCTCTCAGTATAAATCTATCACCCCCCCTCCCTCCCCCCACTGAGCTAGATATCCAGACTCCACAGCCAGCAACTTCCCAAAATGGTTCATTTACATATGTGCACAGTGGTGCAGAATATGCGGTAGAATATAAAGTACAATTTTCATTGAAATACGTCAAACAAATTTAGCCTGATGTTCCTCCCATTTAACACACATACTAACAAAAATGTAAAAATGGTAATAGTTAGAAGAATTGTTAACTTTTGCATCTTAGTATCAATTAGGACTTGTGTTAACATGTATTAGATTTACAATGGAATTGCTATACCTGTAGTCAATTCTGTTCTAGATCTAATTTATTCTTTGAGTCGCTGTCACTATTATATTTATCAAGACAGTGAAACAAAGCATCAGTGGTAATGGAATAATATACCAGAATTGTTATAACTGCAAAAGCAATTGCTACATTAAGAGTGCTTTGTTGCAATTTCTTGCATTTTTCCTTAATGCAAATCCCAAATCACACTAGACCTGGGTGTCATGATACATCAGTCATTGAAAGTTGGCATGCAGCTACAGCAGGCGGTGAAGGCGGCAAATGGCATGTTGGCCTTCATAGCTAGGGGATTTGAGTATAAGAGCAGGGAGGTCTTACTGCAGTTGTACAGGGCCTTGGTGAGGCCTCACCTGGAATATTGTGTTCAGTTTTGGTCTCCTAATCTGAGGAAGGATGTTCTTGCTATTGAGGGCGTGCAGCGAAGGTTCACCAGACTGATTCCCAGGATGGCAGGACTGACATATGAGGAGAGACTGGATTGACTGGGCTTGTATTCACTGGAGTTTAGAATGATGAGGGGATCTCATAGAAACATAAAATTCTGACGGGACTGGACAGGTTAGATGCAGGAAGAATGTTCGCGATGTTGGGGAAGTCTAGAACCAGGGGACACAGTCTAAGGATAAGGGGTAAGCCATTTAGGACTGAGATGAGGAGAAACTTCTTCACTCAGAGAGTTGTTAACCTGTGGAATTATCTACCGCAGAGAGTTGTTGATGCCAGTTCATTGGATATATTCAAGAGGGAGTTGGATATGGCCCTTAGGGCTAAAGGGATCAAGGGATATGGCGAGAAAGCAGGAAAGGGGTACTGAGGTGAATGATCAGCCATGATCTTATTGAATGGTGGTGCAGGCTCGAAGGGCCGAAGGGCCGAATGGCCTACTCCTGCACCTATTTTCTATGTTTCTATTATTCTTCATGGATCCTACTTCAGCTAAAAAGGCCTCAGTAGTTCAGGTTGCAGCCTTCTCTGCAACCTCGATCAATGCATGTCTTGAAGGACTAACCAGAGCTGCACATTGTGTGATTGGAATATTCTCCCTATTGATTCTCCCGCTCCCTACATCCTATAGAAACATGGAAACATAGAAAATAGACGCAGGAGTAGGCCATTCGGCCCTTCGAGCCTGCACCACCATTCAATAAGACCATGGCTGATCATTCACCTCAGTATCCCTTTCCTGCTTTCTCTCCATATCCCTTGATCCCTTTAGCCCTAAGGGCCATATCCAACTCCCTCTTGAATATATCTAACGAACTGCCATCAACAACTCTCTGCGGAAGAGAATTCCACAGGTTAACAACTCAGTGAAGAAGTTTCTCCTCATCTTGGTTCTAAATGGCTAACCCCTTATCCTTAGACTGTGACCCCTGGTTCCGGACTCCCCTAACATCGGGAACATTCTTCCTGCATTTAACCTGTCCAGTCCCGTCAGAATTTTATATGTTTCTATTAGATCCCCTCTCATTCTTCTAAACGACCTTCCCTTAACAAATCCATGCTGACTGTCCTTGATGAATCCATTAATCCTATAAAGGAACATTCAGTTACAAATAACTTACCTTTGGATTGTATTCTTTCACAGTTAGGAGAGATGATAACACACTTCAGCTTTTTCAGCTTTAGATGTTTCAACACTTCTCTCAGCCCCATGACAATCCTACGTTTTTTCTTAGCTTTAATTGGATCCTTTTGGTACAAGCGATCTTGGAAACGGACAAGTTCCTTTAGCAGGTCAGTCACATAGTTATCAACTTCTTTACTGAGCACCTGGCTGCAATATCTGAAGGAAAAAAACATGCACATGGAGAGGTAATATAACAGTATTACAACACAATACGTAAGGAACACCATGGTGACATTGTTGGTGTGCGGGAGGGAAGTGTGTGTTGGGAAATTTGCACTCGATGTTCTTACCTAGTAACAATTGAGCAAATCAGAGAAACAAAATGTTGACTGGCAAAACAGAAATTTTCATCACAGAGAACACTGGCGGCCTCAGTATTTGAAACTGCAACAATCTTGCAGCTCAGATGACTATGAACCACAAGTACAAAGCTGGAGTGGTTTCTAAAGTCATCTGAACTCAGGAATTGCAGAACTGATTTTATATGGATTATAATTATAATGCAAAAATCGAAAGAGTAAGCTATTATTACAACCACTGACTGATATGTTTCAGTGTAATGCTGTTTTTGTTTAACTTTGCAGTTAACTATGCATTCAGTTATCAGTGTTAGTGCAACATGTATTAACTGAATTGGGATTTGGGAGCAGTTTTATTATCTATAGAACTGGCATAAACACCAGGTTATGTCATCTCTAGGACACACAGTGATCATGTACTAAAGTTCCCAAGATTACAAGAGGTCACTGCTGAATAAATCATCAATTCCTTTTATTACTTTCAAATGAAACCAGACTCATATCTAGATTTGCTATCAAAGAAAACAAGTCTTTATATATTGACTTTAACATAGAAAAATGTCCCAAGGCACTTTAGGCGTAATCAGACAGAAATGTATGCTAAGCCTAAGGAGGAGGTATTAGGAGAAGTGACCAAAAGCTTGGTCAGAGTTGGGTTTTAAGGAGGGTCTTAAAGGAAGGAGAGGGAAGTGGAGATATTTAAACAGGGAGTTTTACAGCATGAGGACTAGGCAGCTGAAAGCATGGCCATCAATGGCAAGGTAAAAGTGAGGGATGCATGGCAGTGGGGGGGGTGCGGGAGGATGGTGGTTGTAGAGCTGGAGGAGGTTACGTAGACAGAGAGGGACGAGGCCATGAAGGATTTAAACACGAGTAAAAGTTTGAAAATTGAGGTGCTGAAGGACTGGGAGCCAATGTAGGTCAGAGAGGATGAGATGAGGTTTATAGACCAGAAGGTCAGGAGGCCATCCAGGAGAGCATTGGAATAATCGAGTCTGGAATTGATATATAGAGAAATTAGATTAAATGAAAATAATCAAGTAGCTCAAAATCTATTTTATTACAAAGACCCTGAAGTACTTTGGGCTCAATTTTCCCCAAAGCTGTTTTTTGGCGTACATGAAGAGTTACGCCCGTTTTTTTGGAGTCCAAGTACGGCAAAAAAAAATCTTCTCAGTTTCCCCATTTGGTTTCTTCATTTTGGCGCTGCCTAGCCTGTCATTTAGTTTTGGGGGTGGAGCTTTGATCTGCGCCAAAAAGATCAGGTTGCCACGATAACCAGGGACACGACGTGGGCTGAGGCTGGAAAGTGACACTTATAGCTAGCACAAGCACATTACAGCAACTTACCAAGTACAAGCACATTAAACATTGCAGCAACTTACCTCCATTAAATTATTAAAGTGCCCCCCCCAATACCAGTCTCGGTCCCCGCACCTATCCCAGGCCGAATGGTCTTCTGGTCCAGGTCCCCGCACCTATCCCAGGCCAAATGGCCTCCTCCCTCCTGGTCCCTGCACCTAACTATACCTGAAAGGCTTCTCCCCATCCTCTCCCACTCTCTTACCTCTCCTGCTGCTGCTGTCCGGGCATCTGCTGCACTGATTTTCTTAACTCAGCAGAAGGTTTTTCTACAGAGGCCTACGAAGAACTGGAGTAACTCTGAGCTGGCCAAACTTGCCTAACTGGCCAGAATTGGCGCGGGTGGCAGGTTACGCCCCCTTTGACTCAAAAAAAACAAATCTAAAAAATTGTAATTAACTGGTTTACGCTGGTGAAAATTGATTGGGGAAACTTGTATTTTTAAAAACTTAGGCCAAAAAAAGCATCACGCGCCAAAAAAACGGCACAAATCACTGGGGAAAATTGAGCCCAAATGTTATCAAGTATTTGTATGTTTATTTGCTAGGATGTTTCAGGTTTGAAGGCTCTGAATACCAGAACGTAAACTAGGGTCATCGACCTAAAACGTTAACTCTGTTTTCCTCTCCACAAATGCTGCCTGACCCAGAGATTTCCAGCATTTTCTGCTTTCATATCAAGAACTTAAACTTGGACAGTGTATACAGGAAAAACTGTATGAGGTTGGGGTGGGGGGCAGTTGGATAAGGGGAGGAAAAGTGATAAATGAATGTTAGACCCTCATTTCCATAGTCACATTACCCCTCTCTAAAAGCGTCACAAAATTCTAACATGCCCATTCTTTAAAGTCTACACTGACAAAGGCTAGTAAATCTAAAAAGTAGTAGTTGAACTGTGCATAGCCACTGCTGAACTAAACCTATTCTCTGCAATAATCATGGCAGCAGGCTTGTGAAATCGATTGGATATTTTGGACTTGCATAACCAATCAAACCCAAAAGTCCAATTGCTCAATTGGATATTTTTAAGAATCCAAAACTGAGGATTCTCTACACTGGTGCAGAGTGCAGCCTGCACCAGTATAGAGAAGGTCAAAAAGAAATTTCAACAAAAAGTGCAAAATCCCACACTGAAGTAGGCAAGAGTAATCAAGACTAAGTTAAGATTTTGTGTTATAGGTTGGTCGTGAGAATGCAATATTCAGGCTATACAGAACTAAATACAGACATTCAGGCTTAGCAAGCTTATCTAATGAATAGCTAAGTCCTACAGACAAGGAAGGCGCCAGGTTCAATCCTCAGCTTACATCGAGTTAGCTGATTTCAGCAAGGGCAATAGTAGGAACACTAGAATTTACCCAGCACCCTTCGCCAGGGAGGGCAAAGCAAATTACTCCTGATCGCTGTGTGGAAGTACATGCGTGTTGCTGTTGGGTGAGAGTAGAGAGTCATGCTCAGTTGTGATGCCTCCTGCTGCGAGGTAGCCTGCACCTCACCATCAAGAATTACACATGAATACTGGACACTTGGGCAAGGTACAGGAACGTGATTGCGTCTGTGGACCCAGAGAGAGGGAGGTGAGGGAATTGAGAGAGAAAGTTGGCAAGATAAAGAAAAACAAACCAATGGCATTAAAACAGTATTAATAAACAACCGACAGGAAGAATGGCCTTTGTTCTCACTGAAAATCTCTGAAATCAAATGGAGCTTTTCACCCCATAAAAGTGCTGGTGCATGATGAAATAAAGGCTACAAAATATCAAAGACTTCATACAGCTGCAGGAAGAAAAGATATCTCATCCTGTAGAGGAGTGCAAAAGGGTATTTTTATAGTATGTAAATGATGAATGTTGTAAAAAAAAAATGCTAAAATCTTTGTGGTTAAGAATGTTCAAAAATGCCCCAGACAGTAGAACATTATGAAACTGGGTACTAGCTTTATGATCTCAGCACTGCAATCAGCTGACCGTGGCAGACAAAAAGTGTTAACCAGATATGAAAAAAGTTCCCTGCTGTCTCACTTTCAGTCTTTTTGTCCTAATACTAGAAAAGTAAGAGCATAAATTGTCAAGATTCATACAAAGTAAAGTATCTTCATAAGGATTAAAGGTATGCTGGGGAAACCACATCTGGCTTAGGATTCACAGACGACATGAAGCTCACTCAGATCAGAAGCAATGCAGCACGCTACCCACATTATTCCACCAACAAGAAAAACACCAACCACAGAAATAAAACTCCCCTTGCACCAACACATACAGTATATGTATACCTTCATGGTTGTGGTAAACTGGGTAATGTGAGAAATTAAGTTGTGAATGAGTAATAAAAAACAACATTACAAAGTAATTGTCTTAAAATGTCCAAATAAGGTGGCATTCTTACAACCTAGTTTCAGGTCAATAAGCCTCATACAACATCCTGTATATATAAGTGACTTATTGTTTGGTTTTTACCACTTTCCAGAGCAGACCACATAAATTGGTGCTGAGTGGAGCCAAGGCACTTAATTCTGTGATTAGGTTGATTATCGCCATTCAGCATCTAATCCATGTGGACTGACAAAGGTGTGAAACTTGTGTGGGAATACTCAGGCTCAAACCCCATCATACCAGTTTATGCACTAGATCTCAAGGTTGCCTTGAGTGGATATGTTCATCTCTCTACTGGATTAAACCAAGATATACTGACATGTGCGGTATTAAACATTACATTGGTGATGACCAACCATCTGCTAAGGTGCGCATGCAGCTGAGCAGTAATCTTAAAGATCCGATGCAGACCGCTCATCGGCTTTTACATTAGAAATATTGCACATGCGCAATATTTCCAAAGGGACCACGCATTAAAAGAAACAGACGCCCAGCTTACAGGAACATTGATGATGATTATGTTGGAGTTAGTACAGGTGAGGACATTTGCAGGTATAAGCAGGGAGGCTGGTGAAGAAAGCTTTCGAGAAATCATTCCTCAAGATGAAAAATGACAGGGAAGAGGTAGAAGTGTAAGCAAGCAATCTGTCAGAGGTAGAAGAATGCAGTCTTGATGATGGATGGGATGTTAAGTATGAAGGTCAGCTCAGGATTGAATATGACATTGAGGTTACATACCACAGCATTCAGCCTGAAATAACAGCTGGGAAGGTCGATGAAGTCAGAACCAGGGATATACTTGTGCTGGGATGAATCAAAGTGGATACTTTGATTTTGTAAAAGTTGAGCGGAAGGGAATTTCAATTCATCCAGGACTTGAAATCAGATAGGAAGTTAAAAAGCAGAGTGATAACATTGCAGTTAAAGGTAGTGGCCGAGTTGAGCATTGTTGGCATACATGTGAAGATGAGTGTGTACTTGTGGGTGGTGTGATGAATAGGTAGCATGGAAATGATGTACAGAAGGGCACTTACGGATATACAACCAGGGGGAATTATGGAAGCGATGTGCCACCTTGGGAGAAGAAACTGTTTGAATAGAGTGGTGCTGTGGAGTGGAGAAAATAGTTAACATTGTCGAAGATAGATTCAGGAGGATGAAAAAGGGCAGTGAGTTGTAGTCGTAGTTACACAGGATGTCACCGATAACACTGATTAGGGTGATCTGGATGCTATGGATAGAATTTGAAAAAGGGAGTGGCTACAGAGGTGAGCGCATAGTTGGGCAGCAATTATGAATCTTGGAGAAAGGGTATATTAAAGATGAGGTAGTAGCTTGAAAAAAAAAAGGGTTTATGGTAGGATTTGAAAAAAAATGGAGGGGAGGGTGGTAATGATTTTAGTTCTGAAAGGAATGTGGTTGATGCTGTCAGCAAGAATGGAGCCAAGAAGGGGAAGTTACAGTCATTCTAAGATGTGGCAGGAGAGAAACTGCGGAATGAATATGAAAGGTGATAGGGAATAGAGAGAGAAGGAGCAGAGAAGTGTTTTGGATCTCTACAAGTCTACTTTGGGTGCATATGTTTCATCCTTAGTGGTCTAATGCCAGTATACATCCCAGTCCCCAACAGTCCAGCAATGCTCAGTTCTCTGGAAGTGCATGGGGCTCAATGTTCAAACTTCAAATTCAGAGGATCAGAATTTTGCAGAACCTGCTGTGAATATGTTCAAATGCTCACCTTCATGTAGCAGTAAATTAAGGGGCACTTTTAACTATGAAACTCATTCCAACATATAACACCAGAATTTCACTTACTCTCTAAACCGTCTGCTATGTATCTTCGGACGATTGGGATTTATCAGAATGCTTTCTGCCCAAGTTTCTTCTGGATTTTTTGGTGTTTCAGAAAGGGATTGTAAATCTTGATTTGGTGATGAAGGTGTATAATTAGCCAAATCTTCTGTTGAGTCTAAACCAAAAACATTGTAAATTACAAGAGAGGAAATTATAAAGAGCACTAATGTTTTCTAGGTCATACCTAGTAGTATATACAGCAAATAAAAAAGCACAAGTATTTTCATCAACAGGTCCTTTAACCTTGCTCAAAAACTCCCTGTATATTTGTCCTGCAGTTGCAAATCGTGCTTTCAGAAAACTCCTGCAGGGATATAGTGAGGAATTTGACATGTGAACACACAGCAGCTGATCTGTTGTTCCCTCTCCTCCTTGACCGAAGCAGTCCTGGGACTCGGGTGCTGACATCAACCTTGTAGACAACAATGAACATGTTGCTTCCATCCTCTGGAGCAGCGCAGTTTGGAATGTGGGGGCAGTTAAAGGGTTAAAAGTGGGATTCCCAACCTGATCCCACCCCCAATCCACCTACTTTCAGTTTTGCCAGAGGTGGGATGGGGGGCTCCAAGGTGGTGGTACCTCAATTTAAATATTGTAATGAGGTTAGGAGCCTCTTTTTCCCCCATCCATTTTGTGGTATTACACAACTCGTGAAACCTGGCAGTTAAACAGAGGCAGGGTCTGCTGCAATTCAAGAGGTAAGTGGCTTTATAACCACTCCTCGTGATCGGAAACTAACCACGAGGCCTCCAATTACCTCCCCCCCACCCCACAATAATGATGAGGCCGGCCACGAACCTCCGATGGCCGGCACCGATCTTCTCTCCCCCTACCCCTGCTGATCCCTGGCCGTCCTATCCTCCACCCCCCCCCCGCCATACTCTGGCTGACCCCCCCCCTCCCCCTCCCCCCAAGTGCTGACCCCCCCGGCCTCTCGTCCACCTCGAAGGACCCCGCACCCAACCCGACTCCCTTGAGAAAATTCTGGCCATGGTGTTACCAGCATGCCCAGGAGATTCAGCAATTTAAATTTCCCGCACAGTGCGCCCCTTGACATCACTGGCTGTTAGAGAAGCCTCTGGCTTGTTGATTTCACCCACAGAGTGCGGAGGAGGCTGAATTAGGAGAGTTTGAGGATTCTCAGAATTCGGGGGGCTCCAAACTGGCGGCAGTTCCCCAGGTTCCCCATCTACCCCGCTCGTGGACGGGCTCCTGGTTCTTATGCAAAAATATTCAACAAGTGACCCAAATAAGGTAAATGTAGTAGTCATATGAGCAAATGTCACATGATCAAATGTCATGTGATCAGTCATCACATGATCAGTGTCATGTGATCAGGTCTCCAGGAATGCCTCCAACCAAAATTTGCAACCCTGTTCTAAGCACCGCACTTTAGAAAATATATATTGGCTTTGGAAGGAGTGCAGAGCAGATTCACCAGGACTCGAAGGGTTAGATTATGAGCAGAGATTACAGAAACTAGGCTTGTATATCCCGGTATATGCAAAGTTAAGGGGTAATTTGTTAAGGTTTTTAGGATTTTGAAAGTAATAGATAGGATAGATAGGGAGAAACTTTTTCCGCTGGTGGGGGAGTATAGGACAAGGGAACATAACCTTAAAATCAGAGCCAGGCCATTCAGGAGGCAAGTTAGGAAACACTTCTTCACACAAAGGATAGTACAAATGTGGAATTCCCACAAAAGCAATAGATGCTAGCTCAATTAATCATTTTAAATCTGAGATTGATAGATTTTTGCTAGCCAAGTGTATTAAGGGATATGGAGCCAAAGTGGGTGTATGGAGTTAGGAAACAGATCAGCCATGATCTCACTGAATAGTGGAACAGGCTTGAGGGGCTAAATGCCCTACTCCTGTTTCTATGTGCCATCATTGCCAAGATAACACAAATGCATTTGAGTGCCATTCCATACATGTTCCTATGTCCATGAATCTACAGCCTGTAGTCACCTTGGTCTCCAGCTGAAAGTCCATGCAGGACAAATTAGATGGCAGTGGAATGGTGAGAAAACTTCTAAGCACGAACTTTTATTCCAGCACTTATGCTTTGCTAAAGGAACAAAGCACAAATATGTTGACTTAGGAAGTCTTAACAGATTAAAGGGCTATCCTACTTCAACCCATACCTGCCCATTGTTCAGATGTTCACTGCAATAAACTAATTCTAATTCTTGGCCCTGAAAGTGGTTTGCAATTTTACAACACATTCCTGACTTTCATGACTGAAATTCTACCTTTTTGTTTAAAGGCAAAATTGTAATTCAACCCATTCATTCTACGTGTGGGAACTAGCTTATATTTCCCAACCCATGCCAGGACTACACCACGAGGGATTAATTCATGAATACTTTTTTGGGAACAAATCAATCTCATCAGCAAAATTTGTATGTGAAAAAATTACCAAATAAAGAAACAATGATTGCATGAGGTTTTCCACATATTAAGTATGAATGGGTGAAACAAGTTCCATCTATGATACAATTGATCGATGATCAAAATATATACATTTCATACATACTAACTAAAAAAAATTGTGCAGACTCTGAAAAGAGCTTTGTAATGTTCAGAATATTTTAAAAAGTAACCTAGATGGAACCACAGATTGCTGATGATGCAAACTGCATGTGTACTACCAATAGACTACCCCGGACAGAAAGTCACCTGTTACAAAAATTCAAGTAATTATGGTGATCTAACCTACTAGAAAGCAGCAACTTTTACTACAATTTCTGATTTCAAATAGAATGCTTTACATCCCTTTGGTAAGGAGCATGAAATGGTATTAGCTGGCTGGAGTGTCATGCTGTTTTGATCCTGCACTGTTGGGCTTGGAAGGAGTGCAGCACAGATTCAACAACAGCTTTTATTTATATAGCGCCTTTAATGTAGTAAAACGCTTCACAGCAGTGTTATAAGAAATTACTGCAGATGACCAAAAGCTTGGTTAAAGAGGTAAGTTTTAAGGAGCGTCTTAAAGGAGGAGAGAGGCGGAGAGGTTTAGGGAGGGAGTTCCAGAGCATAGGGCCCAAGCAGCTGAAGGCTTGGCCATCGATGGTTGAGCAGTTATATTCAGGATGTTTAAGAGGGCAGAATTTAAGGAGCGCAGACATCTTGTGGGGTTGCGAGGCTGAAAGAAACGAGAGATAGGGAGGGGCGAGTCCATGGAGGAATTTGTAAACAATTATGTGAATTTTGAAATCGAGGTGTTGCTTAACCGGGAGCCAATGTAGCTCAGCGAGCAGAGGTGATGGGGGATCGGGACTTGGTGCGAGTTAGGACACAGGCTGCCCAGTTTTGGATGACCTTAAGTTTACGTAGTGTAGAATGTGGGATGCCAGCCAGGAGTGCGTTGGAGTAGTCAAATCTAGAGGTAACAATGGCATGGATGAGGGTTTCAGCAGCAGAAGAGCTGAGGCAAGGGCAGAGGTGGGCAATGTTCCGGATGTTATGGTGGAAATAGGCGATTTGTTACCACCCTCCTCCACTCCATGGCAGTTTAAAGTGGTTGTGGAGTTAGTTTCTCACTTGCATTTGCTCCACAAATACTGTTGCCTTTGGATAGGCAAAGTGCAGAAATAAACAAAGTTCTATTGACCAAATGAAGTTTGTATTAAAAATGTATTCAGTGCTCCGTACCAGCCTCAGTTATATATAACTGACTAAGTTTAGTTGAACACTTATAATCAAGGCATGTCAAATTAAGTAGTGAAAACAGAAATTGGCTAAACGTAATAAAATGAGTGGGGGAAGATTTGGATGAATTTGAGCCTTAAATTCTGAATGCCCGAAATGTGAGAGGTCCGAACTCCATAAATACAGTATGAACAAACTAGACCACCACAGAAAGACAGATGCATGGTAGACATCCATTGACAGATAACAAAACAGAAATGCAAACAAAACCAGTATTGTGCATTGCAGAAGAATAATAATCCACTCATTACCCCTTTGTACATATACATTCACAATACATGGAAAAGCACAAAAATCATAAATTGTCCCAATTTTGTCTAAATTTGTATTTTTCACTAAATATAGATCACTGTATAGTTGTATTTACCACTGCGATAGATGGTTATGCTTTATTGTGTAATAAATTAAAATAGTTATCAGAACTGGTTTAATCATTTGAAAGGTAAAATTTATCAGACACCAATCAAAAATATCTGCCAACGTATTGAGCCAAGAGTACATCAGGAAGTGAGCTGGTAATAGAAAGACTTGGATTTATATAGCGTCTTTCACAACCACCGGATGACAAAGCGCTTTACAGCTAATGTAAGTACTTTTGGAGCGTAGTCACTGTTGTAATCTAAGAAACGTGGCAACCAATTTGCACGCAAGCAACCTCCCACAAAGCAATGCGATAATGACCAGATCATCTGTTTTTGTTATGTTGATTGAGGGATAAATATTTGCCAGGACACCGGGGATAACTCCCCTGCTGTTCTTCAAAATAGTGCCACGGGATCTTTTACATCCACTTGAGAGAGCAGACGGGACCTCGGTTTACCTCGACACTTTGACAGTGCAGTGCTCCGTCAGCACTGCATTGGAGTGTCAGCCTAGATTTTTTTTTAATGTGCTCAAGTCCCTGAAACATAGAAACATAGAAAATAGGTGCAGGAGTAGGCCATTCAGCCCTTCTAGCCTGCACCGCCATTCAATGAGTTCATGGCTGAACATGCAACTTCAGTACCCCATTCCTGCTTTCTCGCCATACCCCTTGATCCCCCGAGTAGTAAGGACTTCATCTAACTCCCTTTTGAATATATTTAGTGAATTGGCCTCAACAACTTTCTGTGGTAGAGAATTTCACAGGTTCACCACTCTCTGGGTGAAGAAGTTTCTCCTCATCTCGGTCCTAAATGGCTTACCCCTTATCCTTGGACTGTGACCCCTGGTTCTGGACTTCCCCAACATTGGGAACATTCTTCCTGCATCTAACCTGTCTAAACCCGTCAGAATTTTAAACGTTTCTATGAGGTCCCCTCTCATTCTTCTGAACTCCAGTGAATACAAGTCCAGTTGATCCAGTCTTTCTTGATAGGTCAGTCCCACCATCCCGGGAATCAGTCTGGTGAATCTTTGCTGCACTCCCTCAATAGCAAGAATGTCCTTCCTCAAGTTAGGAGACCAAAACTGTACACAATACTCCAGAGGTGTGGCCTCACCAAGGCCCTGTACAACTGCAGCAATACCTCCCTGCCCCTGTACTCAAATCTCCTCGCTATGAAGGCCAACATGCCATTTGCTTTCTTAACCGCCTGCTGTACCTGCATGCCAACCTTCAATGACTGATGTACCATGACACCCAGGTCTCGTTGCACCTCCCCTTTTCCTAATCTGTCACCATTCAGATAATAGTCTGTCTCTCTGTTTTTACCACCAAAGTGGATAACCTCACATTTATCCACATTATACTTCATCTGCCATGCATTTGCCCACTCACCTAACCTATCCAAGTCACTCTGCAGCCTCATAGCATCCTCCTCGCAGCTCACACTGCCACCCAACTTAGTGTCATCCGCAAATTTGGAGGTACTACATTTAATCCCCTCGTCTAAATCATTAACGTACAATGTAAACAGCTGGGGCCCCAGCACAGAACCTTGCGGTACCCCACTAGTCACTGCCCGCCATTCTGAAAAGTACCCATTTACTCCTACTCTTTGCTTCCTGTCTGACAACCAGTTCTCAATCCACGTCAGCACACTACCCCCAATCCCATGTGCTTTAACTTTGCACATTAATCTCTTGTGTGGGACCTTGTCGAAAGCCTTCTGAAAGTCCAAATATACCACAACAACTGGTTCTCCCTTGTCCACTTTACTGGAAACATCCTCAAAAAATTCCAGAAGGTTTGTCAAGCATGATTTCCCTTTCACAAATCCATGCTGACTTGGACCTATCATGTCACCATTTTCCAAATGCGCTGCTATGACATCCTTAATAATTGATTCCATCATTTTACCCACTACTGAGGTCAGGCTGACCAGTCTATAATTCCCTGTTTTCTCTCTCCCTCCTTTTTTTAAAAAGTGGGGTTACAAAGTGGGAACCCACAATCTTCTGACTCAGAGGCAAGTGTGCGACCAACTGAGCCACAGCTGACACGTAATGGAGTGAAGTGGGAACAAAGCAAGAGCAAGGATTTCTAAAACAGGTATTTGCTGAGATTGGGAATTAGGTGCAGACATGGAAGGCACTAAGGCCTAGAAATTGGCCTTCTCAGTGCCTCCAGTTATCGCCTCCCGAGGGGTGATAATGGGGCACTAACCACTTACCCTACTGGGCACAGCAAGATGAATGCCTCCTGCTAAATTTAGCAGGATGTTTGCAGCAGTGGTAGGAAGTTGCACCCTGATCTCCTTTGCCTGGAGATCAGGACGTCATCGCTGTGCGCATCGCCACAAACTTCGCTTCCACCCTTTGCAACATCTCCGGGCGAAAACACCGGCAGCTGCAGGAGGCATTGTTTGGGAGGACGGGCGCTTCCGGGGCGAAAGTTAAAGGCGAGGTGGCCGAGGCAAGTAAAATTATTTAAAATATTGTTACTCTCATTTTTTTTTAGGTTCCTCTTCGGTCGTGATCGATTAGCCCACCGCTCTGGTGCAGTGCATTGAGCTGATTGGACTGGATCACCGTTGCCGTCGGAGATCAGGCAAGTGGTCCCATTGCAGAGTCTGCAGAGATGGCTCTTCCTTTAAGGGCGGGAAGGAGCTTCCAAACACGGCAGCGCTGCACGGCCCATTGTGCAGCCCTGCACAACTACTGCCCCGCTTGCGTCCTGCTGTGCTCCAGGAAGAAAGTGGAGCACTTGATTTAGCATTCCACTTCCTTCCTGGAGCGCAAGCCCTGACTTTTTTTTAAAATGTTGAAAATCATTAATGCCTGTTGCTAATTTTTTCAACTTTTAAAAGTTAGCACCCCAAATTTCTCCCCCCAGGTAGATTATATAACTTGCTAAACCTAAAAATGGTAACACAGGAAGGGACAATGATGTCTTTCTTGCAAGATGCGGTGTTTTGACACCAGGTGTTGACTTGGGAAGTGTCATCAACTCACATTGCTTGACCTCAAAATCTCAGAACTCGAGAAGGAGATGGAGACAATCTGACACATCGGGGAGGGAGAGTAGTTTTTGGAGCAAGAGTGAAAGGTTAAGATGAGGAGTGGTCAGGGAAATTTATGCTCGCAAACAAATTGGAAGCTCTAGCTTGCTGTGGGAAAAATAAGGGCTCTGGGCAGGGTCAGCAAATAACTATCACTGGCACCAAAAAAACCAAGAGCTAGCTCAGAGGAGAATTAGTAACACAGCTCGAAATGCAATAGTGATAGAGATGTATTACATAGGCTGGAAAAGATTTTGTAAGGGGAGAAAGAGCAACCAGTCACTGTGGCCCATGTGGAGTCAAAGGTGTAGGTAAAGAAACCCTGAAGTCCCGCAAAATGAATTTAGATCAGGAGACAAGGTTAGGAGCAGGACTTCTCAGTTTGTAATGTCAGAATTACATAACCTGGCATGCGCTAGAATAGAGGACAGAAATCAAAGTATAGTGAAAGATGTGGTATCAGTAAGCAGGATTCCACATTGTTGGGCACTGGCACCAGTTCTGGGACAGATGGGAGCTATGCTGCAAGAATGGGCTACATCTTAATAGGGAGGGTGCTAATGTGCTAGCAAAATGGTTAAATAGGGAAGTGATGAGGTATTTAAACTAGAACAGGGGAGGCAGTTGGGGAGAACTAGGAAAATTAATTCAATCAGAATGAGCTAGCTGTGAAGGAACAGATAGATGAAGATAATATTCATGGAGAAAATAATTTAGCAAGAGGAATATGGAGTAAAGGAATAGAATCAAATGGAATAGTTATAAGTGAGGAAAGGCCTGAAGGAAAGGTAAGAGGTAGCTTAGACAAAAAAAAAATCAGGGGAAATTTAACCATCCTCCCTTTCCTATCTTCCTCCTCCTCCTCCTCCTCCTCCTCTCTACCCTCCTTCCATTTCTCTCCTTTTCTCTACTTCACCTCCATCCCTACCCCTTCCTTCATTCCCATTCTCTCTACCTTACTTCATGACTTCGTTCGTCCCTTCTCCCTCACCCCACTTTCCTCCCATTTCCCACCTTCTCTCCCTCTTTCTTCCTACCTCTCCCAGTCTTCATCTGCCTCCTTCTTCCTTCTTCTTCGAGGTACCTTTTTATCGTCCACCCTCTAACCCTGCTTGACCTGAATACTGCACCTGGTCTTGACTAGTGTGAACAAAAATAAAGAGTTCTCTGGTCGGAGCAGAGGTGCTGAAAAGCTCAACCTGCTGGCCACCACAAAAGATTGCTGCCTCTGACGCTGTCAGTCTGACCTGTTTCAACAGGTCACCTTTAAATAGACATTGGCTAGTTGTAATTATACCATTGCTGATCCAGACATTTCAATTAGATTCCTATGGATATTTTACAAGGCTTAATGACTACAGAAAGTATGTGTAGCTTCAGAATTTCTGAGATAATATTCATTCCTATTATGGGGGAAGGGAGCGCGATACAAGAAAGGCCACAAAATAACTTACCATTTAATTCAGCTGTTCCGTTTTGTGTGTCCAGAGTCACATTCTGATCCAAAATGAGTGCTTGAGTATCTTGAGCAGATGTTATGTCGCAACTCAAAGGAATCAGTCCCTTTTCCTCTTGCAAGCGCCGCTGTTTCCTTTCTTCTCTTTCCTTCAATATAATCTAACAGAACAAGAGTGATGTCATAATTTTGTGAGCAAAGCACAACCAAACGAAAGAAAAAATTCCATCCAGTGAAAAGTAAAACAAAACAGCGGCCCGGATTATGCGGTCAGCAGAGAATGAACGGCACCAGCCGTTCATTATACTTATAGAATCATAGAATGGTTACAACACAGAAGGAGGTCATTCAGCCCATTGAGCCCATGCCGGCTTTCTGCTACAGCACCTCAGCTAGTCCCACTCCCCCTGCAATTTTTTTTCCTTCAGGTACTTATCCAATTCCCTTTTGAAAGTCACGATTGAGCCTGTCTCCACCATCCATAACCACTCGCTGCGTAAATGTGTTTCCTTCATGTTGCCTTTGGATCTTCTGCAAATCATCTTAAATCTGTGTCTTCGGAGACTCGACCCTTCCGCCAATGGGAACAGTTTCTCTCTATCTACACTGTCTAGACCCATCATGATTTTGAACACCTCTATCAAATCTCCTCTCAATCTTCTCTGCTCGAAGGAGAACACCTGCTTCTCCAGTTCAACCCTGTAACTGAAGTCCCTCATCCGTGGAAACATTCTTGTAAATCTTTTCTGCACCCTCTCCAAGGCCTTCACATCCTTCCTAAAGTGCGGTGCCCAGAATTGGACACAATACAGCAGTTGTGGCCGAACCAGTGTTTTATACAGGTTCATAATAACTTCCTTGCTTTTGTACTCAATGCCTCTATGTATAAAGACCAGGATCCCATATGCGTTTTTAACCGCTTTCTAAATGTGCCCTGTCACCTTCAACGATTTGTGCACATATACCCCTAAGTCTCTCTATTCCTGCACCCTGTTGAGAATTGTACCCTTTAGTTTATATTGCATCTCCTCGTTCTTCTTAATAAAATACATCACATCGCACTTTTCTGTGTTACATTTCATCTGCCACGTGTCTACTCATTCCTCTAGCCTGTCTATGACCTCTTGAAATCTATCACTATCCTCATTGTTCACTATACTTCCAAGTTTTGTGTCATCTGCAAATTTTGAAATAGTGCCCTGTACAGCCAAGTCCAAGTCATTAATATATATCAAGAAAAGCAGTGGTCTTCGGACTGACCGCTGAGGAACACCGCTATATAACTTCCTCCAGTCCGAAAAACAACCATTTACCACTACTATGTTTCCTGTCACTTAGCCAATTTCGTATCCATGCTGCCACTGTCGCTTTTATTCCATGGGCTTCAACTTTGCTGGCAAGCCTATTATATATGCCTCAAATGCCTTTTGGAAGTCCATGTACACATCAATCGCATTGCCCTCATCAACCCTTTCTGTTATCTTATCAAAAAATTGAATCAAGTTAGTTAAACACAATTTGCCGTTAACAAGTCCATGCTGACTTCCCTTAATTAATCCACATTTGTCCAAGGTTAATTATGTCTTGGATTATTGTTTCTAAAAGCTCCCCCACCACTGAGGTTAAGCTGACTGGCCTATAGTTGCTGGGTTTATCCTTACACCCTTTTCTGAACAAAGGTGTAACATTTGCAATTCTCCAGTCCTCCGGCACCATCTCCATATCCAAGGAGGATTGGAAGATTATGGCCAGTACCTCTGCAATTTCCACTTTTACTTCCCTCAGCATCCTAGAATGAATCCCATCCAGTCCTGGCAACTTATCTACTTTACTTACAGCCAGCCTTTCCAGTACCTCCTATCAATTTTTATCCCATCCAATATCTCAACTCTTTCACTATGACTTTGGCAGCATCATCTTCCTTGATAAAGACAGATGCAAAGTACTCATGTAGTACCTCAACTATGCCCTCTGCCTCCATGCATGGATCTCCTTTTAGCTCCCAAATTGGCCCCAGCCCCTCCTCTTACTCCCCATTTACTATTTATATGCCTATAGAAGATTTTTGGATTATCTTTTGTGTTAGACTTGCCCACAGACTTTCTATGGGCTTTTGCACCGGAACTTGTGGTGATTAGAAATCCATTTTGATGCAGCCCCCTCAGGAGAATCTGGGACCTGTGTGAACAGGGCAAGCAACTGTTTATCTCCTTAAGCAGTCAGATTGTAGAATCCTTACTGAGGCATACAGAGTCTGAACCAGGAAGTGCAAGTTAGAACAGTTACCTCAATGCCAAATCACGTATGGAAAACAAAATAAAGAGAAAGAAAAATGGGATTGAGAGTGAGATAAGAGACAGAAAGAAAAAGTAACAAAAAAAAATTAAAAGAAAATGAAAATGCGAAGGAATGAGACTCCGCACTTACAAAAGTAAATGTTCAGTACCAGAGAGGTTGTTTGGCAGTAATTAAGACATATCACACCTTAAAAAATGTACTTACACTGAAATGGACAAGCCCTAACTTTTTCTGGTGTGTTTAGTGGATATTTATCACGTAAGTACTGCAACTTTACACTCTTCCATGTATTTCAATGCCGAGTCTCTCGATGAGATACCGGTATAATGAAGCCTCTGGAGAAGGAGGGCAACTCGAACAGCAACTTCCCAATTTCCACATTTAACAATGCATTAGTGATCGCTGGAAGTTGCTGTCTGATTTACTCTTCAATAACGGTGAGCGCTGATAACCTCACTGTTATTTTTACCACAAAATCCAGGCCAGATTGAATGTTTCTAGTACTCAACTGTAGATTATATCTTAAAAGACTTGGCATCACAAATTGTAAAGCAGGGTGTCATCACATTACGATGAAATAATGCATTGGTGCTTGCTGCCTACACAAAATTAGGAATGTTTAATAATAAAATCTAAAAATATCAAAGTTATTGACACACTGGGAGTAATACTGGGTTTTCACCTTATTTTCATTTTCAAAGTTCTCATTCTTTTGTATAAATCCCTTCATGGTCTGTCTCACTCCTCCCCATCTTCAGCAATGCAGCCCCCTCTCTTCTGTTCTCACCCCCCGAACTCTCCTCTCCAGAGACTCTGACCTCCCTTTGCTCTTCAGCCATCCAGGACCAACAATCTGGAATTCCTTCTTAAACCACTCCACCTCTGCAGCTCCCTCTCCTATTAAAAGACTATCCTTAAAATTAATCTCTCTGACCAATATTTTGCCCATCCCTATAACTTGGGAGGGATAGTTTACTTTTGACACAGTCACATTGGATGTTATTTGTGACTTTAATAACTGTGGTTAGGGCAGAAACCTCTTTGGAGGGATTCAAACAGAGATCGGGAAAGATGGGCATGGATTTCCTAGGTGACAAGAAGTTCAAGCACCCAGTGACGATGATGAAACTGCAATATATTTCCAAGTCAGGATGGTGGGGAACTTGGAGGTGATGGTGTTTCCATGCACTGGCTGCCCTTATGCTTCTAAATGGTAGAGCTTGCGGGTTGTGGGGGTGCTGTCGAAGAAGCCGTGGCGAGCAGAGGCAGTGTATCTTACAGATGATACACACTGCAGCCACGGTGTACCAAAGGTGGAGGGAATGAATTTTTAAGGTGGTGGATGGAGTGCCAATCAACCTGGCTGCTTTTTCCTGGATAGTGTCAAGCTTCGAGTGCTGTTGGAGCTGCACTCATCCATGCAGGTGGAGAGCTTTCCATCACACTCCTGACTTGTGCCTTGTAGATGGTGGAAAGGCTTTCTGGTGTCAGGAGGTGAGTCACTCACTGCAGAATACCCAGCCTCTGACCTGCTCTTGTAGCCGGTCCAGTTAAGTTTCTGGTCAATGGCGACCCCCAGGATGTTGATGGTGGGGGAATTGACAATGGTAATGCCGTTGAATGTCAAGAGGCTGTGGTTAGACATTCTCTTGTCGGGAGGAAAAGCAATGTGTGAGGAGGACACAAAAAATCTGCAAAAGGACATAGACATAGAAACATAGAAAATAGGTGCAGGAATAGGCCATTCGGCCCTTCGAGCCTGCACCACCATTCAATATGATCATGGCTGATCATTCACCTCAGTACCCCTTTCCCGCTTTCTCTCCATACCTCTTGATCCCTTTAGCCATAAGGGCTATATCTAACTCCCTCTTGAATATATCCAATGAACTGGCATCAACGACTCTCTGCGGTAGGGAATTCCACAAGTTAACAACTCTCTGAGTGAAGAAGTTCCTCCTCATCTCAGTCCTAAATGGCCTACCCCTTATTCTAAGACTGTGTCCCCTGGTTCTGGACTTCCCCAACATCGGGAACATTCTTCCCGCATCTAACCTGTCTCGTCCCGTCAGAATCTTATACATTTCTATGAGATCCCCTCTCATCCTTCTAAACTCCAATGTATAAAGGCCCAGTTGATCCAGTCTCTCCTCATATATGTCAGTCCAGCCATCCCTGGAATGAGTCTGGTGAACCTTCGCTGCACTCCCTCAATGGCAAGAACGTCCTTCCTCAGATAGATCAAAACTGAACACAATATTCCAGGTGAGGCTTCACCAAGGCCCTGTACAATTGCAGTAAGACCTCCCTGCTCCTATACTCAAATCCCCTTGCTATGAAGGCCAACATGCCATTTGCCTTCTTCACCGCCTGCTGCACCTGCATGCCAACTTTCAATGACTGATGAACCATGACACCCAGGTCTTGTTGCACCTCCCCTTTTCCTAATCTGCCACCATTCAGATAATACTCTGCCCTCGTGTTTCTACCACCAAAGTGGATAACCTCACATTTATCCACATTATACTGCATCTGCCATGCATTTGCCCACTCACCCAACCTGTCCAAATCACTCTGCATCCTCTTAGCATCCTCCTCACTGCTCACACCACCACCCAGCTTAGTGTCATCTGCAAACTTGGAGATATTACACTCAATTCCTTCATCCAAATCATTAATGTATAATGTAAAGAACTGGGGTCCCAGCACTGAGCCCTGTGGCACTCCATTAGTCGCTGCCTCTCATTCCGAAAAGGACCCGTTTATCCCGACTCTCTGCTTTCTGTCTGCCAACCAATTCTCTATCCACGCCAGTACATTACCCCCAATACCATGTGCTTTGATTTTGCACACCAATCTCTTATGTGGAACCTTGTCAAATGCCTTTTGACAGGCTAAGTGAGCGGGCAAAAATTTGGCAGATGGAGTACAATGTTGGAAAGTGTGAGGTCATGCACTTTGGCAGAAAAAAATCAAAGAGTAAGTTATTATTTAAATGGAGAAAGATTGCAAAGTGCCGCAATACAGCGGGACCTGGGGGTACTTGTGCATGAAACACAAAAGGATAGTATGCAAGTACAGCAAGTGATCAGGAAGGTCAATGGTATCTTGGCCTTTATTGCAAAGGGGATGGAGTATAAAAGCAGGGAAGTCTTACTACAGGTATATAAGCATGCAGTTTTAGTTTCCATATTTAAGAAAGGATATACTTGCTTTGGAGGCAGATCAGAGAAGGTTCACTAGGATGATTCCAGGGTGAGGGGGTTGACACGAGGAAAGGTTGAGTAGGTTGGGCCTCTATCATTGGAATTCAGAAGAATGAGAGGTGATCTTATCGAAACGTATAAGATTATGAGGGGGCTTGAAAAGGTGGATGCAGAGAGGAAGTTTCCACTGATGGGGGAGACTAGAACTAGAGGGCAAGTTCTTAGAATAAGGGGCCGCCCATTTAAAACAGAGATGAAGAGAAATTTCTTCTCAGGAGGGTTGTAAATCTGTGGAATTCGCTGCCTCAGAGAGCTGTGGAAGCTGGGACATTGTCTATTTCTGTCTTAAATTTATTCAGTTTCTTAAATGATAAGTGGATAAGGGGTTATGGGGAGCGGGCAGTGAAGTGGAGCTGAGTCTTATTGAAGGCAGAGCAGGCTAGAGGGGCCATATGGCCTACTCCTGTTCCTATTTCTTATGTTATATTCTTATAAAATGGTAATTGCCTGGCACTTGTGTTGCCACTTATCAGCCCAAGCTTGAATGTCATCCAGGTCTCGTTGCATGCGGGCATGGATTGCTTCATTATCTGAAAAGTTGCAAATGGAACTGAACACTCTGCAATCAGTGAACATCCCCACTTCTGACCTTATGATGGAGGGAAGGTCATTGGTGAAGCAGTTGAAGATGGTTGGGGCTAGTACACTGCCCTGACGCACTCCAGCAGCGATGTCCTGGGGCTGAGATGATTGGCCTCCAACAACCACAACCATCTTCATTTGTGCTAGGTATCGAGAGTTTCCCTCCCCCGATTCCCACTGACTTCTATTTAACTAGGGCTACTTGATGCCACATTTGGTCAAATGCTGCTTTGATATCAAGGGAAGTCACCCTCCCCTCACTTCTGGAATTCAGCTCTTTTGTCCATGTTCAGTCCAAGGCTGTAATGAGGTCTGGAACCGAGCGGTCCTGGCAGAGCCCAAACTGGGCATCGGTGAGCAGGTTATTGGTGAGTAAGTGCTGCTGGATAGCACTGTTGACATCTTCCATCACTTTGCTGATGATTGAAAGTAGGCTCATGGGCAATAATTGGCCGGATTGGATTTGGCCTGCTTTTTGTGGACAGGACATACCTGGGCAATGTTCCACATTATCGTGTAAATGCCAGTGTTGTAGCTGTACTGAACAGCTTGGATGAGATGCGGCTAGTTCTGGAGCACAAGTCTTCAGCACGACAGCTGGGATGTTGTCGGGACCCATAGCCTTTGTTGTATCCTTTCCTGGATATCACGTGGACTAAATCAAGTTGGCTGAAGATTGGCTTCCGTGATAGTGGGGACCTCGGGAGGAGGCCTGGATGAATCATCCACTCGGCACTTCTGGCTGAAGATGGTTGCGAACACTTGAGCCTTGTCTTTTGCACTCACGTGCTGAGCTCCGTCATCATTGAGGATGGGGATGTTTATGGAGCCTCCTCCTCCTGTTGGTTGTTTAATTGCCCACCACCATTCACGATTGGATGTGGCAGGACTGCAGAGCTTTGATCTGATCCATTGGTTGAGGGATCACTTAGCTCTGTCTATAACATAATGTTTCCGCTGTTTAGCATGTATGTAGTCCTGTGTTGTAGCTTCACCAGGTTGGCACTTTGTTGTATCCATTGCGTTCAGCCAGTGTGAAGACAAGACTTCCTCTCCACAAGGACATGGACAGTGGTCACTCCCATCAATACTGTCATGGACAGATGTTTGTGCGACAGGTAGATTGATGAGAATGAGGTCAAGTAGGTTTTTCCCTCGTGTTGGTTCTCTCATCACCTGACGCAGTCCCAGTCTGGCAGCTATGTCTTTCAGGACTTGATCAGCTTGGTTAATAGTGGTGCTACCAGGCCACTCTTGGTGATGGACATTGAAGTCCTCCACCCAGAGTACATTCTATGCCCTTGCTAGCCTCAATGCTTCTTCCAAGTTATGTTCAACATGGAGTACTGATTCATCAGCTGAGGGAGGGCAGTAGGTGGTAATCATGGGGTCCGGAGTCAATGTTGAGGACGCCCAGGGCCACTCCCTCTCGATTGTATACCACTGTGCTGCCACCTCTGGTAACAGGACATATCCAGGGATGGTGATGGAGTCGTCTGGAATGTTGGTTGAAAGGTATGATTCTGAGTATGACTATGTCAGACTGTTGCTTGACTAGTCTGTGGGACAGCTCTCCCAATTTTGGCACAAGTCCCCAGATATTAGTGAGAAGGACTTTGCAGGGTCAACTGGGCTGAGTGTGCCTTTGTTGTGTTTTATTTGTCCGGTTTTATTCTTGGTATACTTCTTTGTAGCAGTTTTGGTACAACTGACTGGCTTGCTAGGGCAGTTAAGAGCCAACCACATTGCTATAGGTCTGGAGTCAAACATAGGCCAGACCAGATAATGACGGCAGATTTCCTGCTCTAAAGTACATTAGTGAACCAGATGGGTTTTTAATGACAATCTGGTAGTTTTGTGGTTACCATTACTAATACTAGCTTTTTATTCCAGGTGATTTAATTAACTGAATTTAAATTCTTCAGTTGCCATGGTGGGATGTGAACTCATGTCTCCAGATCATTCATCTGGGCCTCTGGATTACTAGTCCAGTAACACAACCATTATAATACTGTTCCCTTTAGTCAGCTTTCCAAAGATACAGAAGGCTAAAAATTGGATTGGACATGAAAACAGGCACAGGGATCACGATGTACGATCAGCCTACGCCCGTTGAAAGGAATGCTGGCAGCACATGACCTTCATGCTGCCTGCGAATTACAATGATTGCAGAATTTAGGCCAGCGCTGAACATGCTGCTGAGTGACTGAACAGCAGGGGACCTAACTCTGTGCGAGGCTAACTGCAATAAAAGCTCGCCTCCATTTCTTAAAGGCAGTCTGCACCTCTTACATAGAAAATAGGTGCAGGAGTAGGCCATTCGGCCCTTCGAGCCTCCACCACCATTCAATAAGATCATGGCTGATCATTCACCTCAGTACCCCTTTCCTGCTTTCTCTCCATACCCCTTGATCCCTTTAGCCGTAAGGGCCATATCTAACTCCCTCTTAAATATATCCAATGAACTGGCATCAACAACTTTCTGCAGTAGAGAATTCCACAGGTTAACAACTCTCTGAGTGAAGTAGTTTCTCCTCATCTCAGTCCTAAATGGCTTACCCCTTATCCTTAGACTGTGTCCCCGGTTTTGGACTTCCCCAACATCGGGAACATTCTTCCTGCATCTAACCTGTCCAGTCCTGTCAGAATTATATATGTTTCTATGAGATCCCCTCTCATCCTTCTAAACTCCAGTGAATACAGGCCCCGTCGATCCAGTCTCTCCTCATAAGTCAGTCCTGCCATCCCGGGAATCAGTCTGGTGAACGTTCGCTGCACTCCCTCAATAGCAAGAACGTCCTTCCTCAGATTAGGAGACCAAAACTGAACACAATATTCCGGGTGAGGCCTCACTAAGGCCCTGTACAACTGCAGTAAGACCTCCCTGCTCCTATACTCAAATCGCCTAGCTATGAAGGCCAACATACCATTTGCCTTCTTCACCACCTGCTGAACCTGCATGCCAACTTTCAATGACTGATGAACCATGACACCCAGGTCTCGTTGCACCTCCTCTTTTCCTAATCTGCCGCCATTCAGATAATATTCTGCCTTTGTGTTTTTGCCCCCAAAATGGATAACCTCACATTTATCCACATTATACTGCATCTGCGATGCATTTGCCCACTCACCTAACCTGTCCAAGTCACTCTGCAGCCTCTTAGCATCCTCCTCACAGCTCACACCGCCACCCAGCTTAGTGTCATCTGCAAACTTGGAGATGTTACACTCAATTCCTTCATCTAAATCATTAATGTGTATTGTAAATAGCTGGGGTCCCAGCACTGAGCCCTGTGGCACCCCACTAGTCACTGCCTGCTATTCTGAAAAGGACCCGTTTATCCCGACTCTCTGCTTCCTGTCTGCCAACCAGTTCTCTATCTACGTCAGTACATTACCCCCAATACCATGTGCTTTAATTTTGCACACCAATCTCTTATTGGGACCTTGTCAAAAGCCTTTTGAAAGTCCAAATACACCACATCCACTGGTTCTCCCTTGTCCACTCTACTAGTTACATCCTCAAAAAATTCTAGAAGATTTGTCAAGCATGTTTTCCCTTTCATAAATCCATGCTGACTTGGACCGATCCTGTCACTGCTTTCCAAATCCGCTGCTATTTCATCATTAATAATTGATTCCAACATTTCCCCCACTACTGATGTCAGGCTAGCCGGTCTATAATTATCTGTTTTCTCTCTCCCTCCTTTTTTTTTTTTTAAAGTGGTTACATTAGCTACCCTCCAGTCTACAGGAACTAATCCAGAGTTGATAGACTATTGAAAAATAATCACCAATGCTTCCACTATTTCTAGGGCCACTTCCTTAAGTCTGGGATGCAGACTATCAGACCCCGGGGATGTATCGGCCTTCAATCCCATCAATTTCCTTAACACAATTTCCTGCTTAATAAGGATTTCCTTCAGTTCCTCCTTCTCTCTAGACCCTCGGTCCCCTAGTATTTCCGGAAGGTTATTTGTGTCTTCCTTCGTGAAGACAGAACCAAAGTATTTGTTCAACTGGTCTGCCATTTCTTTGTTCCCCATTATAAAGTCACTTGAATCTGACTGCAAAGGACCTATGTTTGTCTTCACTAATCTTTTTCTCTTCACATATCTATTGAAACTTTTGCAGTCAGTTTTTATGTTCCCAGCAAGCTTCCTCTCATACTCTATTTTCCCCTCCTAATTAAACCCTTTGTCCTCCTCTGCTGAATTCTAAATTTCTCCCAGTCCTGCTTTTTCTGGCCAATTGATATGCCTCTTCCTTGGATTTAACACTATCCTTAATTTCCCTTGTTAGCCACGGTTGAGCCACCTTCCCTGTTTTATTTTCACTCCAGACAGGGATGTACAATTGTTGAAGTTCATCCATGTGATCTTTAAATGTTTGCCATTGCCTATCCACCATCAACCCTTCAAGTATCATTCACCAGTCTATTCTAGCCAATTCACGTCTCATACCATTGAAGTTACCTTTCCTTAAGTTCAGGACCCTAGTCTCTGAATTAACTGTCAATCTACATCTTAAAGAATTCTACAACATTATGGTCGCTCTTCCCCAAGGGGTCTCACACAACAAGATTGCTAATTAGTCCTTTCTCATTACACATCACCCAGTCTAGGATGGCTAGCCCTCTCGTTGGTTCCTCGACATATTGGTCTAGAAAACCCATACATTCCAGGAAATCCTCCTGCACCATATTGCTACCAGTTTGGTTAGCCCAATCTATATGTAGATTAAAGTCACCCATGATAACTGCTGTACCTTTATTGCACGCATCCCTAATTTCTTGTTTGATGCTGTCCCCAACCTCACTACTACTGTTTGGTGGTCTGTACACAACTCCCACTAGCGTTTTCTGCCCTTTGGTATTCTGTAGCTCCACCCATACAGATTCCACATCATCCAAGCTAATGTCCTTCCTTACTATTGCGTTAATTTCCTCTTTAACCAGCAACGCTACCCCACCTCCTCTTCCTTCCTGTATGTTGAATACCCCTGGATGTTGAGTTCCCAGCCTTGGTCACCCTGGAGCCATGTCTCCATGATGCCAATTATATCATATTAAAGGGGAGGTGCATTCTACCTGCAGAAGCTGCTGGAACTGGTTGTGGAAGCAAGTGTGACTGAATAATGGCTCAACAGGCTAGGGAAAGTCTTCCAAGATTCTTGGACGCAGCACTAGAGACCTTAGTGCAAGTGGTGGAAAGGAGGAGACGGCTCCTCTATCCGCAGGGGGGCCATGAGACCCTCCAGCCACACACAACGAAGGCAGTGGGAGCAGACAGCTGACACAGTCAATGCCAACAGAGATGCCCCGAGGACCTGGATGCAGTGCCGAAAGTAGTTGAATGACCTCACACGACTGGTCAAGGTTGGTGAATGCATCTTTAAATTCCGTTGCTCACCAACTGCACCACCAGCCTCACACACTGCTCAATTCACTACATTCCCATCACTCACCTACCAACAATCTTTATTAATCATGACTCATACCTCACATTCATATGCTCCACCTCACCCCCGTACCAATGCTGCAAGCCTCACACCCACATCTCACGCCTTGCACACACTGCTAGCTATTCAACCATGACAGGCACATCACCCAAACACATTGCACCACACTCATTAACACTCTTGAGCAAAGTGGCTAATAACTACAGGACAGTAACAGCTAACCGGCAAAGGACAGGCAATCCTGCATATCCTTACTCAGGTGGAGGAGACAGTGCTCGACATTATTGGAGGTGCCGTGACTGAGGCTGTGGCGAGCAGCGAGGCTGAAACCATTGAAAATGATGGTATGTTCATACCTAATTCTCCTTCTCACATCCCACTTCCCTCTGATCCCACAATCTCTTCTCACTTACAAGCTACTGATGGTGCAAGCATGCACATCTTGCTTCCCCACCCCACATCATCACAACCCAACCCATGTGCTTTTCTCCTTTCAGATACCATAGCACTCCAACCCGGCCAGCCAGTGCAGAAAGAGCAAGAGTAGAGTGATGGAGAAGAGAGACATCACTCGCAGGCACCAGCTCAGATACTGGCACTTCACATCTTTAAAGGATAGCTTAGATGCGGGAACTGCTCGCTGTAAGAGATGGGCATGAGTGTTCTGCGCCTAGGGCAGGGTGAAAGGGTAGCGCAGGTGCAAGCTCCCCGGAGGCCGAGGTCGTACACGTGTTCTGCTGTAGAGGACTCGGATGAGGACTTCGACGGGGTGGTGACCAGAAGGCGGCTGATGGGCATGCACACCGAAATGCTTGGTGCATTGGCAGGCCTGCCAGAAAGTCTGTGGTCACTGTCAAGGAGTATGGAGGAGTCTGGCACCAACTTTGCACAGGGCTTTGCACAGAGCTTGGAGCCCATGATTTCCAGGATAGAATGATGGGTAACTCCATTAACACACGTGCACCCAATCATGATGTGGGGTGTGATGGCTGATGTCTCAGCTTCCATTGCAGCACAGGCGGAAGCGACCCAACATCTGAGTGCTGCAGTGGAAGCACAGACTTCTGTCAGTTAAGCTCAGACTGCTCTAATGCAGGCTCATCTTGCTTTCATGCAAGCTCAGAGTGCTGCTATCATGCTGCGTTTACCAGTGTGGAAAAGGGCTTGCAGGGTGTCACAGCAGTCCAGCAATTTCCAATAGCAGTCCTCCACAGATTCCTAGGATTGCTGAGTGCCACCCCGGGGAAGTGGCAGTGGCTCCGTGGAACACGGACCTGCTGTCCCCTCTCAGGATGACAGCATTTGTGCTCCCATTACTGCCACTCCACTCCGCCAGTGCCTTTGCTGTTGCCCATCACAGCCAGCCAGCCCAGACTGCTTTCGCCCATGCCGAGGTGGCCCAGCAAGGTCATCTGCAGTCTCCTCCACTGAAAGTCAGCAAGCTTCCACCAGCCATGCTGCAGCCACTGAGATAGCACTTTATAGGACCACTTGGGCAGGCAAAGGCATACGGAAGACATGCACAAAGGGAATGCACAAGGGTGATGAGTTGACTTTGTTATATAATACTGGATTGATTGATTGATTTATAAATTTGGTTTGGAATGTTTGTTTTATGGTGGCTTTCATTTCAGCATTGTGGCCAAGAGGACGCTGTAATGTTCCAAGATGGTAGGATAGTAAGGTGGGAAAGGATTGAGCAACAGTCATCTGCTGTGATGTTCCGTGACAGTGGGATGGTAAGGTGGGGAAGTGTTGAACAATGGGGATCCTGGGTTTCATTCAGGGGAACTGAAGTCTGATGATGCCCTCATGGGCAGCCCGTCCGGAACGTGGATGTGCTACCAGCTTCCTACCTGCCTCTTCCTCCTGAGATTGTCGCAGAACCCTTGGTGGCATGAGTTGCACCCCCATGACCAAGTTGTGAAGGATGCAGCATCCCACCATGAATTGCGACAAGTGCTCCGGCAAGTACTGGAGGGTTCCTCCCGAGCAGTCAAGGTAGCAGAAGTGTTGCTTCAGCACCCTGATGGCCTGCTTGATAATGTTTCTCATGGCACCGTGGATTTCATTATATGAATGCTGGCCACGATGGTCATCAGCCAGGTGTAGAGTGTAAAGCCCTTGTTGCCGAGCAGCCACCCTCGGGTTCAACATGATGGCTCGAAGATTGCTAGCACAGTGAACTGGCGCAGGATAAAGGCAACGTGACTGCTGCTAGGATACCGGGCATTTACCAACATGGTGTGCGTCCATTGCAAATTAAGTGAGTGGAACTCTTTGCGGTTATGGTACATTTCACTATTAAGATGCCGTGCCTACAAAGCCATGTGTGTGCAGTCGATGGCAGTCTGCACCATGGGGAAACTCGCTACCCTGGCGAAGCCACATGCATGCTCCTCCTGCTTCTCTGTTTAGAGAGGAGACAATGTAGTCCCCTCTCCTAGTATACAGAGCCTCTGTGACCTCACGGGTGCAGCGATGGACATCAAAATGCGAGATGTTTGCTTTGTCGCCTGTTCCAGCCTGGAAAAATCCACTGGCGAAAAAAATTAAGGGCCAAGGTCATCTTGAGAGCCACTGGCAGTGCCATCACGTCCTGCTCTGAGACTGCAGGTCTGGTTCCAAGAGGTAGCACAGCTCTGTGACCACCTCATTGGTGAAGCGGAGCTGCTGAACACACTGCTTCTGGCTTTGGTGCAGGTAGGAGAAGTGCTCTCAGAAAACCCTAGGTGGTTTAAGGCCTCCTGCTGAGAGCCCTCCTCCTTCTCCCTCTGTGAGAGCTAGTCTTCTTTGCTGCCACTGTTCCATCTCCCCATCATGCTGCAGCACGAGGAGGACTGCAACTAGAGCCCCCATGACTGGAAGAAAGTGGTGTACTCAGAGGTAGTGCAGTAGCAGCCAATACCTTCCCAACATCCAGCAACGCACGCTGCACAGTTCACCAACTTTTCAAATCTCTTCCAGCAACCTAGTACTCCTACAAACTCTGCAAGAGTCAGCATACAGCAACAAGCAACTAAACTGCAAGTTGGATGTATCCCTTTAAGTAGCACTGGCGGGGGAGGGGGGTGTGCCCCAAGTGCAGAATGTTTTTAAAGAGAGGTCGTTGGATAGAGCGGCGAGGTTGATAACAGCATGTCAAGTATCAAAGCAGCGGTATACACTGACGGATGTCACGATCTGCCTACTCTACATACTGCTGGTGCGCGCATGTACCGTCCCCGCTATCACTCTCTAAGATGGCGTTCAGCGAGGACTGTGCCAGAGGTGGACAGAAGTGAGGCAGACTCCATTTTTTTCTTCAAAACCGGACAAAACTATCAGTGTTACGGAGTCGAATTTTGCAGCCAGGATCTACTAAATGTATAATGACATCTAGTGGGCAATTTATTAGTGCAACTGATTTTTCTAAAATGATGTAATTGAAAACTACCCATGATTGGACCTTTCTGTGGTGTACAACTGGAAAATCAATTGCACACAAACATATTAAAATGCTGTATCACCATCATCATAGGCAGTACCTCGGAATCAAGGAGTACTTGCTTCCACTCTTAACATGAGTCCTTAGGTGGCTGTACAGTCCAACAGGAGAACCACAGTTTCTGTCACAGGTGGGGCAGATAGTCGTCGAGAGAAGGGGTGGATGGGACTGGTTTGCTGCACGCTCTTTCCGCTGCCTGCGCTTGATTTCTGCACGCTCTCAGCGACAAGACTCGAGGTGCTCAGCACCCTCCTGGATGCGCTTCCTCCACTTGTGTCCCAGGTGTCAGTGGGGATGTTGCATTTTATCAGGGAGGCTTTGAAGGTATCCTTGTAACGTTTCCGCTGCCCACCTTTGGCTCGTTTGCCGAGAAGGAGTTCCGAGTAGAGTGCTTGCTTTGGGAGTCTCGTGTCTGGCATCGTTGGTGGTATTTCTCCAGCGACTTGAGGTGTCTACTGTACATGGTCCATGTTTCTGAGCCATACAGAAGGGCGGGTATTACTACAGCCCTGTAAACCATAAGCTTGGTGGCAGTTTGGAGGGCCTGGTCTTCAAACACTTTTTTTTCCTCAGGCGGCCGAAGGCTGTACTGGCACACTGGAGGCAGTGTTGAATCTCGTCCTCAATGCTTGTTCTTGTTGATAGGAGGCTCCCGAGATATGGGAAGTGGTCCACGTTGTCCAGGGCCGCGCCGTGGATCTTGATGACTGGGGGGCAGTGCTGTGCGGTAAGGACAGGCTGGTGGAGGACCTTATATAACAATTAGGTCTGTAGGGGTGGGGCAATTTGATTTGATATATAAACTGAACTGTCCAAATCAGTAACCAGAATAAATAAATGCAATTAACTACTTTGCTACTTTTATTCTCACAAGAGAGGTTCTTTGCTGTCAAGAAGCGACTCTCACAAATTGTACTATAACCTTTTCCCTGGTATATGCCAGTCCCTAGTGTATAAAATTAGGGGTAAATGGAGTTTAAGAAAACATGCCCACTTTTAATAGTTAAGATATTAACCCTCCATATGAAAAAAGATGAGCACTGCCATTAAGCTGATCTTCTGCTTATTTCCCGTGACCCTCACAAATGGCACCAGATGATGCAAGAATGGTGATGAGAGAGTGTAATACAACCTTTTTGCAGCCTGATTGAAAATATCGCATCCCTCCATCCCTTCCCTGCCCAACCCCCACCCATCAGCCACTCATTTTGCATATTTCATTGAATCATAGAAATTTACAGCGCGGAAGGAGGCCATTTCGGCCCATCGTGTCTGCGCCTGCCGACCAAGAGCCATCCAGCCTAATCCCCTGATCCCACCTTCCAGCTCTTGGTCCATAGTCCTGTAGGTTACGGCACTTCATGTGCACATCCATTCAATTTCTCATTTATTATTTGACTTAGGCCAAGTATCAAGAGCGACTACAATTATAAGTAATTTTAAAGATGTATGAACTGGAGGAGACCAATGAAAGGTATACCTCATATCCTGCAATGTGCGAAGAGTGGAATTCAGATTGGTGAGAGCGCAAGGGTGTGTTTTTTTTGGTATAACCACTAAATGGGCTGGTTTAGCAGATTTGAGTGTATGGTGTGCTGCTGCTGCTTTTCTCAGCAACTTTTCTTATTTTCAGGGTGGTCGGATTAAATGAGACAGTTGAGAAGTATGAATTTTTTGAGCCTTCCTGCAATATTCCTTCAACTTGTTACACGACATAATCTAAATAGGATCATGTGCTAGTAGTGTGCTTGCTTTTTTATCTAACTGCAACAGTGTTCATACAACAACTTACATCTAACTAACCTTTTTCAGTGATGTTGGTTTCTTAGCCTTTGGGACTTCTCGCTGTTTTCCTCGCTTTATTAAAGGTGCACTCGAGTCCAAGGGATTGTGAGGAACTTTTTCCTGACTCGAGCTTTGAGGCTGTCTCTTCGATGTTGTGAGCTCTTTGGGAACCAATGGAAATGTTCCTCCAACTATGATTATCAACAAAGAGCACAAAGTAAAAATAAAAAATTATCTACAAGGAATCATAATGAATACTTCAAAAGTAGATGTAATGCATAACGCCCCAAATACAGTAAGGAATCTCTGGCTCAAAATAAAAAATAGGATCAGAGGAGGAGAGATAGAAGAGTAATTTCAATACTTGCCTGCAAGTACTATTGGCTTAGGGGCATGTCTGGACAACTTCTCCTGCTGTTTTTGTTCTAGGATAGCCAGCATGTTACCAAAATCTAGCTGCATGGGTATCTTACTCTTTTTACCACTTTTCTTTGGAGCTTCCTAAACAAAAACAATGGTCATTAGCAATATTTGCTGTGTAAGTGCATCTGTTGTGGTCATTAACCAGTTCCATGTGTGTACGTGTACATGTGCGCGCGTGTGATCAAAACGATGTATAGACATTTTATACATGTGTATTATCAGTAGTAGTGGTCAGTATTGCTATACTTCACACTTAAGCAGATGTTATCTGGCTGACAAATAAATGGCTGAAATCAAAACAGTAAAAAAAAATCTTAAGTCACCCTACATCTTTTGGCAAGATATCCTCTATATAAAATATGGGATCTTACAGATTGGGAATTAATATTTTGTAAGTGATATCACAGTACTCTATTGTTTCTGGCATTGTGACTTTGAGTTGAATCTTCCAGTTTTCAGTTGGTTTACGGCCCAGATTAAATCAACATAAAAACAAGAAATAGGAGCAGGAGTAGGCCATTTGGCCCCTCGAGCCTGCTCTGCCATTCAATATCATGGCTGATCAGATCTTGGCCTCAAATCCACTTCCCTGCCCGCTCCCCATAACCCTTAACTCCCTTATCATTCAAAAATCTATCTATCTCCACCTTAAATATATTCAATGACCCAGCTTCCACAGCTCTCTGGGGCAGAGAATTCCACAGATTTACGACCGAGTGAAGAAATTTCTCCTTATCTCTGTTTTAAATGAGCGACCCCTTATTCTGAAACTATGCCCCCTAGTTCTAGATTGTTCCATGAGGGGAAACATCCTCTCTACCCTGTCAAGCCCCTTCATTATCTTATATGTTTCAATAAGATCACCTCTCAATTCTTCTGAACTCTAATTAGTATAGGCCCAACCTGCTCAAGTTTTCTTCATAAGATACCCCTTCCATCTCCGGAAATCAACCTAATGAACCTTCTCTGAACTGCCTCCAATGCAAGTACATCCCTCCTTAAATGAGACCAAAACTGTACACAGTACTCCAGGCGTGACCTCACCAACGTCCTGTACAGTTGTACCAGGACTTCCCTACTTTTATACTCAATCCCCCTTGCAATAAAGGCCAACATTCCATTTGCCTTCCTGATTACTTGCTGTACCTGTATACTAACTTTTTGTGTTTCATGCACAAGGACCCCCAGGTCTCACTGTACTGCAGCACTTTGCAAGAACCCCAGGTCCCTTTGTACCGCAGCAATTTATAATTTCTCACCATTTAAATAATAATTTGCTTTTTTATTTTTCCTACCAAAGTGGATAACCTTACATTTTCCCACATTATGCTCCATCTCCCAAATTTTTACCCATTCACAGAGCCTATCTACAGCCCTTTGCAGATTCTTTGCATCTTCCTCACAACTTGCTTTCCCACCTATCTTTGTATCAGCAAATTTGGCTACATTATACTTGGTCCCTTCATCCAAGTCATTAATATAGATTGTAAATAGTTGAGGCCCCAGCACTGATGCCTGTGGCACCCCACTAGTTACAGTTTGCCAACCTGAAAATTACCCATTTATTCCGACACTCTGTTTTCTGCTAGTTAGCCAAACCTCTATTGATGCTAAAATATTACCCCTAACCCCGTGAGCTCTTATCTTGTGCAGCAACCTTTTGTGGCATTTTATCGAATGCCTTCTGGAAAACCAAATAGATAACATCTACTGGTTCCCCTTTATCCAGCCTGCTCGTTACATCCTCAAAGAACCCCAGAAAATTTGTCAAACATGATTCCCTTTCATAAAAGCATGCTGACTCTGCTTGACTGTATGATGATTTTCTAAATGTCCTGCTACTACTTTCTTAATAATGGACTCCAGCATTTTCCCAATGACAGACCAGTTAGTCTAACATCTATAATTTCCTGCTTTCTGTCTCCCTCCTTTCTTAAATAGGGGCATTACATTGGCGATTTTCCAATCTGCTGGGACCTCTCCAGAATCCAGGGAATGTTGGCAGACTACAACCAATGCATCCACCATCTCTGCAGCCACTTCTTTTAAGACCTCAGGATGCAGGCCATCAGGTCCATCATTGTCCACCTTTAGTCCCATTAGTTTGCTGAGTACTTTTTCTTTAGTGATCGTGATTGTTTTAAGTTCCCCCTTCCCCATAGCCCCTTGATTATCTATTATTGGGATGCTTTTAGTGTCTTCTACCATCAAGACCAATACAAAATATTTGTTCAAAGTCTCTGCCATTTCCCTGTTTCCTATTATTAATTCGCCAGTCTCATCCTCTAAGGGGCCAACGTTTACGTTAGCTACTCTATTCCTTCTTATATTCCTGTAGAAGCTCTTGCTGTCTTGTTTTTATATTTCTTGCTATCTTCTCTCTCTTATTTTTTTTAGTCGTCCTTTGTTGGTTTCTAAATAATTCCCAATCCTCTGACCTTCCACTATTCTTTGCAACATTGTATGCCTTTGTTTTCAATTTGATACCATCCTTTACATCCTTTGTTAGCCATGGATGGTTCATCCTTCTCGTAGAGTCTTTCTTTCTCACTGGAATATATCTTTGCTGAGTGTTATGAAATATCTCAAATGTCTGCCACTGCTTATCTACCATCTTACCTTTTAATCTATTTTCCCAGTCCACTTTAGCCAACTCTGCCTTCATACCTTTGTAATTGCCTTTATTTAACTTCAGTTTGAGACCCAACTTTCTCACCCTCAAACCGAATTTGAAATTCTACCATGCTATGATCACTCTTCCCTAGAGGATCCTTTACTATGAGACCATTAATTAATCCTGTCTTTTTACACATTACCAGATCTAAAATAGCCTGCTCCCTGGTTGTTTCCACAACATATTGTTCTAACAAACCATCCCGAATACACTCTATGAACTCTTCCTCAAGGCTAACTTTGCCAATTTGTTTTGTCTAATCAATATGAAGATTAAAATCGCCCATGATTATTGCAGTACCTTTCTTACAAGCCTCCATTATTTCTTGATTTATACTCTGTTCTATAGTGTTGCTACTGTTAGGCGGCCTATAGACTACTCCCACCAGTGACTTCTTACCCTTATTATTTTTTATCTCCACCCAAAATGATTCTACACCTTGATCTTCTGAGCCAATATAATTTCTCATAACTGCACTGATCTGATCCTTTATTAACAGAGCTACCCCACATCTTTTTCATTTCTGCCTATCCTTCCGAAATGTCAAAATACCCCTGAATATTCAGGCATGGTCACCTTGCAACCACGTCTCTGTAATGGCTATTGTTGTTTATCTGTAAAGCATGCACTCCCATGTTCCGCCACCAGGGAGTGCATCCTCTGAAGTCCCAAGGGATCCCAGCATCTCTTGGGAGCAGTGTATATAAGCCGGCCCCAAAGGCCTGTTCCTCACTCTGGAGTGTCTTAATAAAGACTAAGTCACTGTTACTTTAACCTCCCTGTGTGCAGTCTCATCTGTGTTAGGAACACAGTAACTGGTGACGAGTATACGAATCCAACGCAAAGATGCAGCAAACTGTGGGCATCCTGGAGAAGTTCTCGGTGGGTGAGGACTGGGATGTCTATGTCGAACGGCTAGACCAGTACTTTGTAGCCAACGAACTGAACGGAGAAGGAAATGCTGCAGAAAGGAGAGCGGTCCTCCTCACGGTCTGTGGGGCACCGACCTACAGCCTCATGAAGAATCTTCTGGCTCCGGTGAAACCCACAGATAAGTCATATGAAGAGCTGTGTACACTGGTTCGGGAGCATCTTAACCTGAGGGAGAGCGTGCTGATGGCGAGGTATCGGTTCTACACGTGCCAGCGATCTGAAGGTCAGGAAGTGGCGAGCTACGTCGCCGAGCTAAGACGACTTGCAGGACAATGTGAGTTTGATGGCTACCTGGAGCAAATGTTGAGACTTTTTTGTCCTGGGCATTGACCATGAGACCATCCTACGAAAACTTTTGACTGTAGAGATAACGACCGTCAGTAAGGCCATTGCGATAGCACAGGCGTTTATGTCCACCAGTGATAACACCAAACAAATCTCTCAGCACACAAATGCTAGCAATGTTCATAAATTAACTGGAACTGTGTTTGCGAGCAGAAATGTACAGGGCAGAAACCACGAGTCTGCAACTGCCAGCAGGCCTCAGGTGACCCAGATGACTCAGAGTCCGCAACAAAGGATGAATGCAAGGCAATTCACACCTTGTTGACATTGTGGAAGATTCCATTCAGCCTATTCATTCCGTTTCAAAGGGTATGTTTGCAAGAGTGGTGGACAATGGGGCACCTCCAACGAGCTTGGCTGCAAGCTCTGCAAAACCTGCTAACTACCACGCGGCAGAGGAAGATCGGTCCATGGTGGATCAAAGCAATTTCGAGCCCCAGAGCGAGGAGGCAGATGTTGAAGTACACGGGTGCACACATTTTCGACGAAATGTCCACCTATAATGCTAACTGTAAAATTGAATGGCTTACCCGTAGCCATGGAACTGGACACTGGCGCTAGCCAATCCATCATGAGTAAAAAGATGCTCGAGAGACTGTGGTGCAACAAGGCACTCAGACCAGCCCTGAGCCCCATCCACACGAAACTGAGAACATTCACCAAAGAGCTTATCATTGTCTTGGGCAGCGCCATGGTCAAGCTCACCTACGAGGGCATGGTGCACGAACTGCCACTCTGGATTGTCCCAGGCGATGGCCCCACACTGCTTGGAAGGAGCTGGCTGGGCAAAATCCGCTGGAACTGGGATGACATCCGAGCGCTATCACATGTTGATGAGGCCTCATGTACCCAGGTTCTTAACAAATTTCCTTCCCTTTTTGAGCCAGGCATTGGAAACTTTTCCGGGGCGAAAGTGCGGATCCACTTGGTTCCAGAGGCATGACCCATTCACCACAAGGTGCGAGCGGTACCTCACATGATGAGGGAGAGAGTGGAAATCGAGCTGGACAGGTTGCAACGCAAGGACATCATCTCCCCAGTGGAATTCAGCGAGTGGGCCAGCCCGATTGTTCCAGTACTCAAAAGTAATGGCACGGTCAGGATTTGTGGCGATTATAAAGTAACTGTTAATCGTTTCTCGCTACAGGAGCGAGACCCGCTACCTAAGGCAGACGACCCATTTGCGACGCTGGCAGGAGGCAAGACATTCACCAAGCTCGACCTGACTTCGGCCTACATGATGCAGGAGCTGGAGGCATCTTCTAAGGGCCTTACCTGCATCAACGCGCACAAGGAACTGTTCATCTACAACAGATGCCCGTTTAGAATTCGGTCGGCTACAGCGATCTTCCAGAGAAACATGGAGAGCATACTCAAGTCGGAACCACGCACGGTGGTTTTTCAGGACGACATATTGGTCACGGGTCGGGACACCGTTGAGCACCTACAAAACCTGGAGGAGGTCCTCCAGCACCTGGATCATGTAGGGTTGCGGCTGAAGAAGTCAAAATGCATCTTCATGGCAACAGAAGTGGACTTTTTGGGGAGAAAGATTGCGGCGGACGGCATTCAGCCCACAGACGCTAAGACAGAGGCTATCAGGAACGCGCCCAGGCCACAGAACGTTACTGAGCTACGGTCATTCCTGGGACTCCTCAACTATTTTGGTAACTTCCTACCGGGGTTAAGCACACTCTTAGATCCCCTACATGTGTTATTGTGTAAAGGTGAGAACTGGATATGGGAAAAAAAAAACAAGTAATTGCTTTTGAGAAAGCCAGAAACATTTTATGCTCCAACAAGCTGCTTGTATTGTATAACCCGTGTAAAAGACCTGCGCTAGCACGTGATGCGTCGTCGTACGGAGTCGGGTGTGTATTACAACAAGCCAACATTGCGGGGAAGTTGAAACCTGTCACCTATGCCTCCAGGAGCTTGTCTAAGGCCGACAGAGCCTACAGCATGATTGAGAAAGAAGCATTAGTGTGTGTGTGTTCGGGGTAAAGAAAATGCATCAGTACCTTTCTGGCCTCAAATTTGAGCTGGAAACCGATCACAAGCCCCTCATATCCCTGTTCGCTGAAAACAAGGGGATAAATACTAATGCCTCAGCCCGCATTCAAAGGTGGGCACTCGCGCGATCAGCGTATAACTATACCATCCGCCACAGGCCAGGCACCGAGAACTGTGCGGATGCTCTCAGTTGGCTACCATTGCCCACCACGGGGGTGGAAATGGCACAGCCTGCAAACTTGTTGATGGTGGCACAGCCCGCAGACTTGTTTGATGGTCATGGAAGCGTTTGAAAATGATAAATCACCTATCACGGCCCGCCAGATTAGGACTTGGACCAGCCAAGATCCTCTGCTGTCCCTAGTAAAAAACTATGTACTGCATGAGAGCTGGGCCAGCATCCCCATTGAAATGCAAGAGCTAATCAAGCTGTTCCAGCGGCGAAAGGACGAGCTGTCCATTCAGGCAGATTGCCTGTTGTGGGGTAACCGCGCAGTGCTACCCAAAAAGGGCAGGGAAACGTTCATCTCGGATCTCCACAGCACACACCCGAGTACAGTAATGATGAAAGCGATAGCCAGATCCCACGTGTGGTGGCCCTGTGTCGACCCTGACTTAAGAGTCCTGTGTATGGCAATGCAGCGTGTGCTCAGTTGAGCAACGCGCCCAGAGAGGCATCACTAAGTTTGTGGTCCTGGCCCTCCAGACCATGGTCAAGGATCCATGTCGACTATACGGGCCCGTTTTTCGGTAAAATGTTCATGGTGGTGGTGGATGCTTTTTCAAAATGGATTGAATGTGAAATAATGTCGGGAAGCACCGCCACCGCCACCATTGAAAGCCTGAGGGCCATGTTTGCCACCCACAGCCTGCCTGACATACTGGTCAGTGACAATGGGCCATGTTTCACCAGTGCCAAATTTAAAGAATTCATGACCCGCAATGGGATCAAACATGTCACCTCGGCCCCGTTTAAACCAGCCTCCAATGGGCAGGCAGAGCGGGCAGTACAAACTATCAAACAGGGCCTTAAACGACTCACAGAAGGCTCACTCCAAACCCGCCTGTCCCAAGTAGTGCTCAGTTACCGCACGAGACCCCACTCGCTCACAGGGGTGCCCCCGGCTGAGCTACTCATGAAACCAGACTCTCGCTGGTTCACCCCAACCTGCATGATCAGGTAGAAAGCAGGCGGCAGCAACAAAATGTAAACGATGGTCGCGCCACTGTGTCACGGGAAATTGATCTGAATGACCCTGTGTATGTGCTAAACTATTGACATGGTCCCAAGTGAATCGCAGGCACGGTGATAGCTAAAGAAGGGAGTAGGGTGTTTGTAGTCAAACTAGGCAATGGACAAATTTGCAGAAAGCACCTGGACCAAACGAGGCTGAGGTTCACAGACTGCCCTGAACAACCCACAGCAGATACCACCTTTTTCGAGCCCACAACACACACCCAAAGGATCAACGACACCAACCCAGACCAGGAAATCGAACCCATCACGCCCAACAGCCCAGCAAGGCCAGGCTCACCTAGCAGCCCTGCAGGGCCAACAACACGCCAGCCCAGCGAGGGCACAGCCAACACACCAGAACAGACATTTGTACCGAGGCGGTCCACCAGGGAAAGAAAGGCTCCCGACCACCTCACCTTGTAAATAGTTTTCACTTTGACTTTGGGGGGCGTGGGGAATTGATGTTGTGTATCTGTAAAGCATGCACTCCCATGTTCCGCCACCAAAGAGTGCATCCCGTGAAGTTCCAAGGGATTCCAGCATCCTGTGTGCAGTCTCATCGGTGTTAGGAACACAATAGCTATCAGATCATACCCATTTATTTCTATTTGTGCTGTCAACTCATCTATCTTGTTATGAATGCTGCGTGTATTCAAATAAGGAGCTTTTAATTTTGTCTTTTTATTATTTTCCGCTACGCTGACCCCACTTTCTGATGCACTATGTTTATACGAATTATCTGACTAGCAAGTAACCGTTTTCTACTGCTTTGGAGCTCCAAGGTTGCTATAAAAGGTTGCTGTGGATTGGACTCAAGTCAGATCTCCTTACCAGTCCCCAAAGCACTTGTGCTTCATACTAACTGACAACCGATATTCACAAAGCCCCAGAGTCGTCTCGTAGCCAGTGAGTTTGAAAACTTAGAACTCAAATTATCCACGGCATGGGATGAGGGAACCTCTACAAGTACAAACTCATCAGTGTCAGAAGGCTTATTTTAAGAATAATAATGATAATTTGGCCGCCAAACTGTGCTTCTCCACAGAACAGAGGTCTAATTCAATGACTGAGGGACTGTGCATGTCTTGACATTTTTACTGGCACTTCAGTTTGTGGTGCCAGCACCATAGGATTGGCTATTTAAGACAAATCTAATTTACTACATTAGGCAGGGGAACAACATGCTTCAACAACTTCTTTCTCACTTTTAACACACCATCTCTGTGGCATATTTAAGCACATTAGAGGGCTTAAGAGCATGTATTAACTTCTGGGAAAACTGACAGATGTGGGTTTCAATTTATAAATTAACCTCAAATTGATTTCTAAAACTTTTAACAAATATATCCAGTTTAGTATTTAGGCTGGCTGGTGGGGATCGGCCAGTTTTGACTTATAGCCTCATGATATTGATCCCCCCCCCCAGGATGAGGAGAGGGTTGGGGAGGTTAAATAGTTAAATACAGGGAACACCATGTGCACACACGGTGGTAGATATCAGGGTGTTCTAGTGTCCCACTGTGGAGAGATGGGACACTTAATTAACATATTTAACTCAAGCTCCCACAGTGCAAATGGGAGCCCAATTTAAATTGACTGCGGGTTTCTCAGGGGTTGTAAAACCTGGCAGTAAAAGAAAATTGTGAGCTTCCGGCTCCACAAAATAAGTGCCTCTTGCAGCACTCCTTGAGGGTCAAAAGAAGGAGGAGTACTTCCTCCGCCCCTCAAAGAAGCCCTCAGCCTCCCCAACTACAACCTTTTTTTTGTCTTATAATACTCCTATGAAGTATCTTGGGATGTTTCACTACGTTAAAGGCATTATATAGATACAATGCAGCCCTCTCACTTGCCGGGCCTCCCTGACATCAGATTGCCTGTGACTGCCCAAGAGTCCCTGGCCCCAGCCTTCTCCTACTGGAGTTTCTTTTTGTCTGCAGGCTAAGCTGTCCATTTGGCCGGCTGCCTATTGGGAAACTGAACTATGTTTGGGGAGATAACTTTTGCGGGAGTGCAAAAGTATCGCCGGGTGCCACCCAATTCCAGCGGATGCAAACTTACGGTTTAGCGCTCCAGGAAGGAAGTGGAGCGCTAAATCAAGCACGGCCACTTCCTTTGGAGCGCTAAACCAAACAAGAGGCGCGGTAGCGGCAGAGCGCTGCACAATGTCCACTGCAGCGCTGCTGGGATCACAGGCTCCTTCCCTCCCTTAAAGGGAAAGGTCATTGCTGTGGGCTCTACAAGAAAATGGATTGACTGCTCAGTGATGGCACCTACAATCCGCGACAATTAGCCCCAAGCACTCTAACAGAATGCAGGGCTGACCAATCGTGGCAATAGAAAAATGGGAAAAAGTACAGAGAGTGTTGATAAAAATGTTTTCGCCTACCGCACCAGCAATTCCTTTAACTACCGCTCCCCAAGTAGCTATCTGACCTCACAACACCTCCTGCAGTTGCCGTTGTTGACGCCCGGCGATGCTACAAGGGACGGAAGCAAAGTTCACATCCGGGGCTGTACTGAGGCGCTACGCACTGGATGACGTCACGATCTCTAAGGCATCGGAGATGGTGGTGTTACGGGTTACTGCCACCGCTAACATAATAACATAACAAATAGGAGCAGGAGGAGGCCACACGGCCCCTATTCCGCCATTCAATAAGATCATGGCTGATCTGATCATGGACTTAGCTCCACTTTCCCGCCCGCTCCCCATAACCCCTTATCCCCATATCGTTTAAGAAACTGTCTATTTCTGTCTTAAATGTATTCAATGTCCCAGCTTCCACAGCTCTCTGAGGCAGCGAATTCCACAGATTTACAACTCAAGAAATTTCTCCTCATCTCTGTTTTAAATGGGCAGCCCCTTATTCTAAGATCATGCCCTCTAGTTCTAGTCTCCCCATCAGTGGAAACATCCTCTCTGCATCCACCCTGTCAAGCCCTCTTACAATCTTATACGTTTCGATAAGATCACCTCTCATTCTTCTGAATTCCATTGAGTAGAGGCCCAACCTACTCAACCTTTCCTCATAAGTCAACCCCCTCATCCCCGGAATCAACCTAGTGAACCTTCTCTGAACTGCCTCCAAAGCAAGTATATCCTTTCGTAAATATGGAAACAAAAATTGCACGCAGTATTCCAGGTGTGGCCTCACCAATACCTTATATAGCTGTAGCAAGACTTCCCTGCTTTTATACTCCATCCCCTTTGCAATAAAGGCCAAGAAACTATTGGCCTTCCTGATCACTTGCTGTACATGCATACTATCCTTTTGTGTTTCATGCACAAGTACCCCCAGGTCCTGCTGTACTGCAGCACTTTGCAATCTTTCTCCATTTAAATAATAACTTGCTCTTTGATTTTTTCTGTCAATGTGCATGACCTCACACTTTCCAACATTATACTTCATCTGCCAAATTTTTGCCCACTCACGGGTGTCGGTACTCTCGCCGTGTCCGGACGGAAAGCTGGTGAAGCCCCTTTACCGACCCCCAGAGGCACTAATGAGGTGCAAAGGAGGCCAATTTCTCCCTTTTTGTGTTTTCTCCACATTACACAGGAATGTTATTCAAGTGAAAAGGAGTCATAGTTCTGTACAAACCATATCTTTCGTCTGTGAATTGCCAGACACATTTTCTTGAGCTGATTCTTTTCTCAGAATCTGTACTGGTTTCTGGTCTGTGTCCAGAGAGATCTGTCTACCACCATTGGCATGGGAGTTGGTCATACTTAAAACTAGTTCTCCATCCATTGATGGCTGAAAAAGATAAACAAGAACGCTCAACATTTAAAAAATATAGGCAGCAATAAAAAAAAAGTAAAATATTATGACTGCATTAAAAAATATAGGCAGCAATAAAAAAAAAAAGTAAAATATTATGACTGCATTAGTTTAAATTGAGCAATAAAAAGTTTGTACACCCTTATCATCTATTACAAATTCTACCTGAAATTTGAAAAAGAGCCAGTGTGAAAAGTAACTACCATTTACTGTTAGTTGGCATCAATGCACAATAAAAAAACTACTGCTTGCTGATGTCAAAGACTCCAGGCTATAGCTTGCATAAAACTGCTTTAGTAAAATAATTTCCCCAATGTATTCTAATGTGGTTCACCACAGGCCAGAGTGCAAATTACTGTATTTTAATTGTATGCTCATCAGAACTGTCCAATATGTGCTCAGCTTTGTTTTAGTCCAATCATTCATGTTCCTGTAGAGTTCTCCAACTTATGTATTTAAAAAAGACAATTATCCATTGCGGGGGAGGGAGGTAAACTGTACCATGAATGTTAACTTACTAATGAAATAAATCCTTTTCCGAATGTTGCAGGTTGGTGACATTAGAGACAACAACAAAATCTCCACCCAAGGGCCATAATGAACTTTTAAAACCAGCAAGCGCAGTCACAGATAACTCTCTTATTTTCACTCTCTCCCTATGAGAATGCACATCACAGTAGCTAACAGTTTCAGATGATCAAGCCAAATCATTAACAGTTGAAAATCTGTTGTCTTTAGCTTAATGAAAAAAACCCTGGTTTACAGCGTTGACATCAATTTTTGGCAAATTACTATATCAATGAAAGTAAAATTATAGCTTTACTATGATAGGTGTTCAAAAAAATAAGTTGGAGTTTTAGACCATTTTTCAAAGCCTTAGGTAATATTTTAACATTGCAATTGGCTCATTGAAGATGAATGATAAAAGAGCCCGTGATTCTCTCAGTATCACATTATGTGCACTTAGCAGCTGACAAAATACATCAACCACTGAAAGGCATTCAAGGTCATCTATAAACAAGTACTCAGGGTTATCTATAATTCTCGCAAGTGGAAAGAAGGACAAATCAGTTAAACAACATGGTTATTTGTAATTTTTTTGAAAATCAAGATGGTATGCAGTTATGCTATATTTTCTAAATATTAAAGTTTCAAGAGTAGTATTATCTACATAGCAACAAAAGCTGCACTTTTCAGTCACATAAAGAAGGCTGTTCACAAATCACCTCCTTGCTGGGAGACTGATGGCCATTTTGAAAAATAAAATTCTGCTGTTTCACCATGTCCCGAGGGAAGCTGGACAATCTATTGTACACAGCTCAGAACTGCTCTTAAAAACGGATGGAAAAAAATGCTGTATGGTTATATAGTGCAGCAATGTCTAAACTTTAGCACATTAACACATTAATCACATATAATGTTTAAACTTCAGCTGAGAGTACATCATAGGCATCTCCACTACTTCGGTTACTGCTACTTGTAGCGAGCCAATAGGACGAGCGCTGAACTGTAACTGAAAACAGAACATGTCATTTTGCATTACCTCCTTTTGATAGGCATGTTGACTCTGCTCAATGCTACACCTGAAACCCTAGACAAGATTTGCAACTTACCCATCCAAAGAGTACAAACTAGAATTGTTATTTGAGAAAAAAACAATTTGAATTCAGATTTCCCAGTTCCATGGACTACGCCAAGCTAATATCAAATCCTCAGTTCAATTCATTAATTATTTTAGTCACTATTTACAAAACGTATATGGATATCAATTCGTGGATTAATACAAGCCCTGATTTTATAAGGCTCTGATGGAGGCATGGAGCTTCGCTGGAGTTGAGCACAGCAGATTCCCAGACACTATGGCCCCAAGTTTCCACATGATTTGCTCCTGATTTTTAGGAGCAACTGGTGGAGAACGGACTATCTTAGAAATCGCAATTCTCCACATTTTTTTTGCTGCAGTTCTAGTCAGTTAGAACAGTTTCACTTTGGAACAGAATTTTTTCTTCAAATAAGGGGGCGTGTCCGGCCACTGACGCCTGATTTCAAAGTTTCCACAGTGAAAACGTACTCCAAACTAACTTAGAATGGAGCAAGTGAAGATTTTTGTAGGCCTGAAAAAACCTTGTCTACACATTAAAAAATCAGGCGCAGGTTACAAATTAGGCGTCCGGAACGAGGTCAGGGGGGGAGGGGGGGAGGGGGGGAGGGGGGGGAGGGGGGGGGAAGGGAAGTCATTAAATTCTACAATAAATCCTTATTTATACTTATACAAATATTATACAAATAAATCCAACCTGAATAAAAATTTATAAGCAAAGAAAAGATTAAATAAACCATCTTCCTACCTGTGTGAAAGTGCTTCAGGCAGGGAGAATGCTGCAGGAAGCCTCACAAGTTGAGGCAGCCGTTCCCGACGGTGGGCGGGCGGGTGCGGGGGGGGGAAAGGGTGGGAGTGAGGGCCCGACTGACCGCAGCGGGGGGGGGGGGAGGCAGGGAGGAGGCAGCCGTTCCCGACGGCAGGGGGGGGGGGGGGGGGCGGGAAGGAGGCAGTGAGAAGGCTGCAGGAAGCCTCAGAAGTTGAGGCAGCCATTCCCGATGGCGGGGGTGGGGGGAGGCCGTCGGGAAACGGCTGCCTCAACTTCTGAGGCTTCCTGCAGCCTTCTCACTGCTGCAAGAAGCCTCAGTGCTGATCATAGAAGAGCAATGTGCTTCTATTAAAAAATGTTCAAAAATTAAACAGCTACAAAGAACTACAAAAATGGCCGAGTGCCAATGTTTCCTTCACACTGCGCGTGCGCGAACGCTCCAACGCGCACGCGCAGGGTTGCCGGCACGAAAAAAACTAATTTAAATGGTACCCGCCCCCTCCCAATTACAAAATCAGTGCGAGTGGTAGGCTCCGCCCCCTGGGCGCTGCGCCAAGCTGCCATGGAGCTGCAGGGCGCTCCAGAATCGCGCGTTTTCTTTCAGGTGCCGTTTTCGGCGCGAAAAACAGGCGCCCAGCTCGGAGGGGCGCCTGTTTTGTAGCGTGTGGAAACTTGGGGCCTACGTCATGGCAAAAAAAATTGTTGGCTTTTTGCAGGTTATGCTAGTTACTATCACAAACCTCATTAAACCACTAAAAATGATTCAAAGTCAGATTCAATGGTTTTCTTGCTACCTCTATGCCAATTGCGCAACTCATCACATGAAATGGGTGCAGCAATGTGTGTGGATATTTTGGTCTGCAGAAGTTAACTTCTTAAAGCCATTACTTTTCATTATCGTAGAATCATAGAATGATACAGCACACAAGGCCATTTGGTCCATCGTGCCTGTGAGAGCTCTTTGGTGGAGCTATCCAATTAGTCCCACTTCTCTGCTCTTTGCCCGTAGCCCTGTACAGTTTTTCCCTTCAAGTATTTATCCAATTCCCTTTTGAAAGTTACTACTGAATCTGGTTCCACCAACTTTTCAGACCATGAATTCCAGATTACAACAACTCACTGCATAATTTTTTCCCCCTTATGATTGTAAAGATATATATTTTTAAACCTTGTTGCTACATAGCTTTATCTGCATTTTGAATGGTTCATTAATTTTTGTGGCTAATTTGGCCTAATATTTTTAATTGCAGAACTATTAGTTCTAAATCTATTTCTTACAACAGTTTTGCTTCTAGCTGCCATTTCACTTGAAACAACTAAAATGAACAGGATGGAAACTCCTTCGGGAGTTCCAATGACACACCTACATTCCATGGAGAAAGAGCAGTTCTGGAGGGGACGGTTAGCGCTGGTGCGACTATACCCCACGTGCAGGCAACAGTCTTGATCATAGTACTTGCATTAGCCCGTACGGTCCTTCCTGGGCATGTCACAGAAGAAACAGGTGGTACCTCTGTTTCACAAAGCAGGTTGCCACATAACTATGCCATGTCCTAGAGGGGGTGGGGCATCCACTTCATGCAGCAGTAAGTCTAATTTGCCAGCTAAAGAGAGCGCTGTGCTGCTCCATTACTTGCCCACAAACTCCGTTAAGGAGACAGACAATGGTCCCATCGTTCACCAAGGTCCCGGATGCCCTGTTGTCAGCTCGCACTTCCAGGACAGAAGTTTTTCGAGCTGAAGGGTGAGGGGAAAAGTCTAACAGGGCACGCCACACGCCCCAGCAAAATCTGGGCCACTACAAATGTACAGTTTTATTACAAGCAATATAACCAGTCAATTTATGTTGCTTTTAAATAAGTATAACATTGCAATGTTTTTCAACCGTACTTAGCAGGAAAAATAGAGTTGCAAAAGACTCTAATAACTGCATCTAAGTTTAGATATACAAGTTTGAAATAATAGAACTCAGTTAGAATCATAGGAGTAAAAATTCTGTGTCTGCTCTTGCCAGCCCACGGGTTTCCCTCCATTAAAATTGAATGGGTGAATGCACAACTGGAATTTCTATCCCATGGTCATTTTACAGCAGGTGGGAGGTCACTTGGCCCATAATGTCTGTGCTGGCTCTCTGAAAGAGCTTTCCACTAAGTTCCATTCCTCTGCCCTTTGCCTATACCCTTTTAAATGTGACTTTTTCAATCATTTATCCCCTTCCTGTTTAAAACTTCTATTAGTAAAAGCAGGCACTACTGATTCAATGATTGTGCAGGTTTAACTCTTTAGATTTCATTAATTAACGGTTTCTTGAACTGCAGCAGAAGTCACAATCATGAGGTTATGAAATTAGCATTGAAATGAATAAAAATTAAAATGTAGATATTGTTGAGTTTAAAAAAATTCCTTGGAAACAAGCAACATGGCATAGATTTACTGTATTTTCCACATTCTTTTTAAAATTAATTTACAGAATGCGGGCGTCGCTAACAGGGCCAGCATTTACTGTCCATTCCCAATTGTCCTCGAGAAGATGGTGGTGAGCCGCCTTCTTGAACTGCTGCAGTCCGTAGGTGAATGTACCCCCACAGTGCTATTAGGAATATATTTCCAAGTCAGGATGGTGTGTGACTTGGAGGGGAACTTGTGGGGGGGGGGGTGGGGGGGGGGGGTTGCTAGCAAGGAAGTTATCTTCTTGCTATCAACCTAATTGGGCAATTATCACATTATTTCAGAACCTAGCAGCTTTCTCCAATAATTCAAATAACACTAGTTTTCCATTCATAAAATAAAGTATTTAAATAAATTGAAATATAATCCGAAATGATTATCTTAATGCATAAACATTACTTCAGTCCTCAAAGTTGTTCTTACCTCCAATTGTCTTTTGGTAACCTCTTTGTAGGAAAATAACTTGTTTTGCCCAGCACTGTTGGTTTTGTCAGAACTGCTTATTGCTGATGCCAGATCTGGAAATTCTTCATCATCCTACAAAGGCACGAGGAATTGATTATTACATTTTCATGCAAGCATTCTGTGATACAATGTCAAATTTTGATTGGATAATTAATATTAGTTCAAAGCTGTAAAACAATGTTAATGCTTGGCTTCAAAACAGAGAAATCAATTACAGGCTTGTCATAGATGTACATCAAATGAAAAGTATCATTGATAAAAAGAAGCCATTGTCCTCAGACCAGTGGCCTTAATCATAAACAGAACAATGGCAAAGCACAAGATTACCATCCCCATTCTCTTTCTTCATGCCATTTCAACATTTTAAAATCTCTTTTCAAGTATACTGCTAAGTCACGATATATAACTGAAAATTAGTGATACTGTCCTTTTCGTCACTTGAGGCTCATCATTAGAAAGCAGAGGAAGAATGATCTTCTGCTTTGAAAATTATGCAAAATGCTGCTGTTCCCATTTCCTGGAAAGATGCAGAACTATGCCTCCTCCTGTTAACCAATAGTGGTTATGCCTTCCAAGCTGAAGTGCAGGAAAAGATGGCCATGCTGGCACACTAAAATAAGGAGAACTAATTTAGGTCCACAGCAACCACCAATAAATGCTGGGGTTTTTTGTGCTTTATGGGAATGTTAAAGATCCCACAGCACTATTTGAAGAATTAAGCATTCTCCTGGTACCCTGATCAACATTGCTCTCAACCACCACACCAAAAAAAGATTAACTCGGAATTCATGTCGTTGCTGTTGGTGGGATTCTGCAAAATGGCAACCATATCTGCCCACATAATAAACGAGCCAAAGGTGGGCAGCGGAAACAGTATAAGGACACCCTCAAAGCCTCCCTGGTGAAGTGCAATATCACCACTGACGCCTTGGAGACCCTGGGCGAAGATCGCCCGAGGTGGAGAAAGTGCATCCGGGAGGGCGTTGAGCTCTTCGAATCTCAACGCTGCAAGCGTGAAGAGTTCAGGCACAGGCAGCCGAAGGAGTGTGTGGTAAAATCAGTGCCACCCCACCCCCACCTTCCCCTGTCGAATATCTCTCCCACCTGTGACAGGGTCTGTGGCTCTCATGTTGGACTGTTCAGCCACCAAAGAACTCACTTTAGGAGTGGAAGCAAGTCTTCCTCGATTTTGAGGGACTGCCTATGAGATGACATAATAAGTCACTGAATTTCACTAAGACAAGATGCTACTTAAATGCAAGCCTTTTGTTTAAATACTAATGGAAGGTAGTGGATATAGAACATTTTTAATGGTAAGAGTTCCACATTCATTGAGTTGTTGGGAGGGGGGGGGGGGGAAAGAGAGCTAGGGGAAAAGAAAAGAGAAAGAAAACATTTTCACTTTACAAATATAATTAAATTTTTGACCAGACAAGTTATAATCAAAACACCTAGGCTGCAGTGCCCTCTAGTGTTATACAAAGCCTAAATCCAATATTGATACAGTTACAACACAATGGGGGACATTGCGGTCGAGGCTTCCTTCGGATGAACGCCTCCAATCCGAAAAAAATCTATGATACCACCTGGTCGTCCCGGAGGAACGTAGGATTCCGGTCGGAGGCCTAGTTTCGCAGTCCAGCATACGGGAACATATCTTCCAGGTATTGATGCATATGCTGGAATCACGTGGGCCTGGATCACCAATCACTATCTAGTATTCTCATTGATAATGTATTATATATGGACTTGAGCAACGTTTTTGATAAGGTCCCACATGGTCACGAAGGTTAAAGCCCATGGGATACAGGGCAAAGTGGCAAGTTGGATCCAAAATTGGCTTGGAGATAAGAAGCAAAGGGTAATGATTGATGGATGTTTTTGTGACTGGAATGATGTTTCCAGTGGGGTTCCATAGGGCTCAGTACTGGGTCCCTTACTTTTTGTGGTAGAAATCAACGATTTAGATTTGAATATAGGGAGTATGATTAAGAAGTTTGGAGACGACACTAAAATTGGCTGTGTGGCTGATAATGAAGAGGAAAGTCATGGGCTGCAGGAGGATATCAATCTACTGATGTGGTGGGCAGAGCAGTGGAAAATGGAATTTAATTCAGAGAAGTGTGAGATGATGCACTAAGGAAAGGGTATGTATACACATTAAGCGGTAGGCCACTTAATAGTGTAGATGAACAAAGGGACCTTGAAGTGCTTGTCCACAGATCCCTGAAAGTAGGCCAGGTAGATAAGGTGATTAAGAAGGCATACGGAATGCTTGCCTTTATTGGCCGAGGCATAGAATATAAGAGCAGGGAGGTTATGCTTAAATTGTATAATACTTTGGTTAGACCACAGCTGGAGTACTGCGTGCAATTCTGGTCACCGTATTATAGGAAGGACGTGATTGCACCAGAGAGGGTGCAGAGGAGAGTTACTAGGATGCTGCCTGGAATGGAGAATCTTAGTTATGAGGACAGATTGGATAGGCTGGGTTTGTTCTCATTGGAACAGGAGGTTGAGAAGAGACCTCATCGAGGTGTACAAAATATTAAGGGTCTATTTCCATTGGTGGAGGGGTCTATTACGAGGGGGCATAGTTTTAAGGTGGCTGGTGGAAAGTTGAGAGGATTTGAGGGGGGCTTCTTTACGCAGAGGGTTGTGGGGATCTGGAACTCACTGCCTGGAAGAGTGGTGGATGCAGAAACTCTCACCACTTTTAAGAGATGGTTGGATGGGCACTTAAAGTGCAGTAATCTGCGGAGTTACGGACCTAGAGCTGGTAATTGGGATTAGACTGGATGACCTTTTGTTGGATGGCGCAGATATAATGGTAAGTACTGCAGGGAATAGAATACGGCCAGGGTGATCACCTGGACTAGTTTCGATCGCCTGGATGGGTCGGAGAGGAATTTTCCCAGATTTTTTTCTGGTTTTTGCCTCTCCCAGGAGATCATATGGCTCCGGTTGGGGTGGAGTGTAGATGCTTTCAGTATAAGGGGTGTCGCAATTGTGTGAGGCGGACTGGTTTGGCTGGGTGCTGTTTGCCTTTCCGACATTATTCATAGGTTTATATGTAACCTTTAGGGCTGCTGATCAAGGTCTGTGCGGCTCTTTGTCGGCCAGCACGGACACGATGGGCCGAAATGGCCTCCTTCTACGCTGTAAATTTCTATGTTTCTATAATAATGGGAGCTCTGTTTTTATTAGCTCCCATTACTATCAACGAGAAACCCCCTCTAAAAGATGAAACACAGCACAATAAATGTAAAAAACACCTCACATATTTAAAATTAATTGAACTTTAATGTAATTAAATATTTTAGAACTAAAACTTTTTTTTTTTTTTTTTAAATGTGTTTTAATACCTTAATGGACAGGGTTTTTAATATAAAAATGAGTGTTTAAATTAAATTTTTCTATGTTTTAAAACTCTTATGCTGGTAAAAGTAAGCTATACACCTGCTTTTACCAGTTGTAAGAGTTTGAAGGATATTCACTGGGCAAGGCTATGAGTCCGACCTGTCAAAAGACATTTTGACAAATTGGAAAAGCTGATTCTCGGCACATGTGCATTGCGCGCTGAGAACCGACTTTTGCGAGGCCTCGCCGGGTGCGTGCACACATCGTACGCACCCAGCAAGGACACAAATTTCGGCCCAACATTGAACTTTTTGAAGTAAATAATTTTATAAAGCATTTCATCTTGACTTAATTTGACTTTTGTTTTTTGGCTGTGCTAATTAGCAGGATCAAAAGACCTTTGCAAACAGTCAAGTAAGAGATTTTAAACAATGAATTTTAATTTATAGAATGATCAATTAAAAAATTTAAAGATGATCAATCATCTTTTGTTTGTTTTTTCATTCTCTATAATTTCTTCCAACCTATCTCAATTAGCTGTCAGAGGTCTACACAATGTGGCAACATTACTGTAAAGCAGCATTTGAACCTATTAAAAAATGAGTTTAATACCCTTTAAAAAGTCTTATCATAGTAGATATCTACTATGTTCATAGCCTTCTATTTCCTAAATGTTATATTTCAAAATCCCAAACCATTGGATATTCACAAGGATTCCAGTCTTCTTTCTATCATGATAAAGTATAGCATCCTTTACAGCTTGCTAACATGACATTTATAAAAGTTAGCAATTGGGATAACAGTGAACTTGTAAGTTGTGTGATGAGACTTTTACTTGGTTAAACCTCCATTTGACAAAATAAGTATATTGGAATTGGTGCTTTATCCTATGAATCAATACTTCGGTTCTGTCTTCACGAAGGAAGACACAAATATCCGTCTGAATGTACTAGGGGACAGTGGGTCTAGTGAGAAGGAGGAACTGAAGGATATCCTTATTAGGCGGGAAATTGTGTTAGGGAAATTGATGGGATTGAAGGCCGATAAATCCACGGGGCCTGATAGTCTGCATCCTAGAGTACTTAAGGAAGTGGCCCTAGAAATAGTGGATGCATTGGTGATCATTTTCCAACAGTTTATCGACTCTGGATCAGTTCCTATGGACTGGAGGGTAGCTAATGTAACACCACTTTTTTTTAAAAAAGAGGGAGAGAGAAAACGGGTAATTATAGACCGATTAGCCTGACATCAGTAGTGGGGAAAATGTTGGTATCAATCATTAAGGATGAAATAGCAGCGCATTTGGAAATCAGTGACAGGATCGGACAAAGTCAGCATGGATTTATGAAAGGAAAATCATGCTTGACGAATCTTCTGGAATTTTTTTGAGGATGTAACTAGCAGAGTGGATAAGGGAGAACCAGTGGATGTGGTGTATTTGGACTTTCAAAAGGCTTTTTGACAAGGTCCCGCACAAGAGATTGGTGTGCAAAATCAAAGCGCATGGTATTCAGGGTAATGTACTGACATGGATAGAGAACTGGTTGGCAGACATGAAGCAGAGAGTCGGGATAAACTCCTTTTCAAAATGGCAGGCAGTGACTAGTGGAGTGCCGCAGGGCTCAATGCTGGGACCCCAGCTCTTTACAATATACATCAATGATTTGGATGAAGGAATTGAATGTAATATCTCCAAGTTTGCAGATGACACTAAACTGGGTGGCGGTGAGAGCTGTGAGGAGGACACTAAGAGGCTGCAGGGTGACTTGGATAGGTTAGGTGAGTGGGCAAATGCATGGCAGATGCAGTATAATGTGGATAAATGTGAGGTTATTCATTTTGGGGGCAAAAACACGAAGGCAGAATATTATCTAAATGGCGGCAGATTAGGAAAAGGGAAGGTGCAATGAGACCTGGGTGTCATGGTTCATCAGTCACTGAAAGTGGGCATGCAGGTACAGCAGGCGGTGAAGGCGGCAAATGGTATGTTGGCCTTCATAGCTAGGGGATTTGAGTATAGGAACAGGGATGTCTTACTGCAGTTGTACAGGGCCTTAGTGAGGCCTCACCTGGAACATTGTGTTCAGTTTTGGTCTCCTAATCTGAGGAAGGACGTTCTTGCTATTGAGGGAGTGCAGCGAAGGTTCACCAGACTGATTCCAGGGATGGCTGGCCTGTCATATGAGGAGAGACTGGATCAACTGGGCCTTTATTCACTGGAGTTTAGAAGAATCAGAGGGGATCTCAGAAACGTACAAGATTCTGGCGGGACTGGACAGGTTAGATGCGGGAAGAATGTTCCCGATGTTGGGGAAGTCCAGAACCAGGGGACATAGCCTTAGGATAAGGGGTAGGCTATTTAGGACTGAGATGAGGAGAAACTTCTTCACTCAGAGTTGTTAACCTGTGGAATTCCCTGCCGCAGAGAGTTGTTGATGCCAGTTCATTGGATATATTTAAGAGGGAGTTAGATATGGCCCTTACGGCTAAGGGGATCAAGGGGTATGGAAAAAAAGCAGGAAAGGGGTACTGAAGGAATGATCAGCCATGATCTTATTGAATGGCGGTGCAGGCTCGAAGGGACGAATGGCCTACTCCTGCACCTATTTTCTATGTTTCTATGAACAGTTCAAGCAAGTTATATAGAGTGAAGTGGATTTAATAGTCGAAATCCCTGTAGGCACTATAATATCAAGGGCACTTGGAAAACATTTTGGTGCAGCAAAAGGAGGAAGAAAGCCTTTCAGCATAGATTTTGCAGTCAGTGGCGAAGGAACTACACTCGCTGTTCACCTCGCTGATAGCTGCCTGCAAAGTTTTTGCGCGCTTTGGTGTGCAGACTTGCTCAAATCTGGCGTCTGTTTCAGCGCGACACCCTGTACAGGGGTCTGTGGCATCTGTGAACAGGGAAAGAAAACAGCGAGGCTCTTCAACCATTCGATTTAAATCATTGTACAGAAATCAAAATAAAGATTGGGAAATACAAATGGGATTCAGGGAGAGAGGGGAGACAGAAAAAGTTTAAAAAAATTAAATTAAAAAAAATGTCCAACACTAATTTTCTTCTGAGGGAATGAGACTCCACACTTGTAAAATTAAATTTTCAAGGCCAGAGTGGTTGTTCGGCAGTAATGATCACTTTTCACACCCTTTAAAAACTCATTTACTCTTGAATGTACCAGCTCGAACTTTTTCAACCGTTTTTAGTGGAGAACTAGAAGGCAAGTACCCCAAGTTTACACCGTGCAGAGTTTATTGGTGAGGACTGCAACAGTGCACCCTAGAGGAGCGGGGTATCTCTGACAGCAACTTCTGGATTTCCACGTTTAACTGCGCATGTGCGTACCCAGAAATTGGTGTCAGATTTCCTCCGTTATAATGGCGAGCACCGTTAGTCTCACCGCTGTTCTTTATACAAAATCCGGACCAACATGTTGAGATTTGCCAGATTTCTTGACACTATTGATAAGTTAAGTTTGAACTTTCAACATTCTTTTTAAATGACCTGTCATCCGATTATTTTGAGAGCAAATCCAATTATTAACTGTTCAGAGTTATGAACCTGCAGTCATAGTAATAAATAAAAAAATTTGGCGAGAAAACTGTCTGCTGTTCTTTATCCATAGAAACTGGCAGTGTCTTAGAAAACTTTTTTGCTTTTAAGCAAGATGAAGCAAGACCACCTCATGGGAATGATCCTGTTTATTACCAAGTCAGGCTGTACCAGCAGTGTTGAACTGAATCCTTTTGGACGACATGAAAAGTATTGTTGTGGTACAAACATCAAACATGCAGTATAGTTCTAGCAATAGCCTTCCAAGACATTTTCAAAAGCCAATTACAGTAATTGGTCATTCTAATTTTGCAGATTTTTGTGTGTGTTTTAATAATGCCTGCTTATGACTGGGAATCAAAGGGATACATATATGTGAATAATTTATTTATTTCAGCCATGTGTTTTTTTAAGTGGTTGATTCCAATCTTCCCTTATAAGGACATCAGCTGTAAACTCACTTCTTTCACTGCTTGATTTAATGAATTTTAGATAAATTCTTTGTAACTCATCCATATCTGTGAATAATGTAAATAGTGTAGATGATGTACTGGCCAGCATTCAGATGTAAATAAAGTCTGTCTGAAGATCAGTACCACAAACCCATTCATCCAAACTAGCAATTTGCCATATCCTTTTATATTTCATGGATTTTTTTTTCCTGAATGAGAAACAGTCCTTCAGCCACCCAGGATATTGTGTGCTGTATTTATCTGTAGCTTCATTTTCAGTGAGCTTACAATTTCTTCCAATTTTCTCAGAAGCCTCACTCATTTTGAGAGGTGTTTTCTCCATGAAGCTCATTATTCTCTCTAAATTTCTGTTACACGCTAAACTTTTGTCAAGGACCATAATTCCAGTCAATTTTGCAAAATGCTGCATCATCGTGATGAGGGACTGATTTGGTGTCTGTAATCCGCCACACAGTGTTCTCCAGATTTCAATTTTGTTGCTGCTTGAGGAGGCCAAACATTTCTCTCAGGAAAAGGAAAACAATCTGCAGGACAAATAACTATTTTTAAAAAAGCCATTTCACTGTATGGAAGTTTGGATAACCCTGCTCGTAAATTCCGCCTTCCAGGTTTCGGGTCACTAAGCTGCACAGAGGACATGATGCGTATCCACATATCTATTTAAAGGGATCTTATAGTGGAAGAGCCAGGAGGTGTTTAGGATGGATGCACAGAGAGCAAGGGCCGCTTTAATGATGAATTTCTGTGATTACTGCTGGGTGCAGTCAGGAACAGGAGGGACATATATTTCCCCAACAATGGAAGGAAGAAGCCTGTAGCCCTCACCCAGAAGCCGTTGTTGAAGATAGCTGAGAAAGTTAGCAGCAGGAACATTATGCCCAGGAACCAATTTAATGACTTAACCAGGTCAGGAAAAGTGAGCCCAATGCCCCATTTCACTCTGTCTTGCCAAGCATACTCCATCACATCACTCCTCACACCCATTCAACTTTCAGTAGCACAGAGCCTTCATATTTGATGCACTTCATCACCTCCCCATTTATTCATCCACCATTGCCACTCACCTAAATACTTATGTATAGGTTGTGTGGTTAATAACAAAGAAGAAAGCTGCGGACTGCAGGAAGATATCAATCTACTGGTCAGGTGGGCAGAACAGTGGCAAATGGAATTTAATTCGGAGAAGTGGGAGGTAATTCACTTGGGGAGGGCTAATAAGGAAACGATATACACATTAAACGGTAGGCCACTTAAAAAAAATGCAGATTAACAAAGGGACCTTGGAGTGCTTGTCCATAGATCCCTGAAAGTAGCAGCCCAGGTGGATTCTCCATTCCAGGCAGTGTTGTAATAAATCTCCTCTGCACCATCTCTAGTGCAATCACGTCCTTCCTATAATACAGCGACCAGAACCGCCTGCAGTACTCCAGTTGTGGCCTAACCAGAGTATTATACAGGTTAAGAAGGCATACGGAATGCTTGCCTTTATTGGCCGAGGCATAGAATACAAGAGCAGAAAGGTTATGCTTAAATTGGGATTTGAGGAGCGGCTTCTTCACACAAGAGGGTTGTGGGAGTCCGGAATTCACTGCCTGGAAGGGTAGTGGATGCAGAAACTCTCACCACATAAATTCCCTCCCAAGCGAAAGTTGGCTACAAATGGCTCCAAACTATATTAGGAGTACCATTGTTGTAAATAGCAGTGCTATGCACCCATTGAGATACTTCTGGTACTTTAATATCATTACTGGTATTGATAATTTGTATCAGGCTTTGCTACTAACTGGTCTGCTGGAGCAATCTGGTGACAGAGCCTTCTAATTCTTGTTCCATAGTATTTAAAAAAAAACAGAGCAAGTGATATGGGATAGAGATACAGAGAAACAGAAAAGGGGGGCGGGAGAAGAACTAGGGAGAAAAATGGTCGGTAGAAACACATATTGGGAGACACCTGAACTGTTCTTGCAATGAAAACCAGAATTGATTTGGACGGTGGAAGTTATTTAAAGAATAGTCGTTCTAGGTGGTAGAGATCATGGTTTAGGAGGTGCTGTCAAAGAAGCCTTGGTGAGTTGCTGCAGTGCATCTTTGTAGATGGTACACACTGCAGCCACGGTGCGCCAATGGTGGAGGGTGTGAATGTTTAAGGTGGTGGATCGGGTGCCAATCAAGCGGGCGGTTTTGTCCTGGATGGTGTCCTCGGCAAACAAGACCCATGTTCAATTTGTTTCTTTTCAGTTGGCCGTCACTGAGCTGAGCAGGATCAGTTTTCCAATACTGGAATTCAATTCAACAACTCAGGGCCAGCTAGAACTTGCTTGTACTGAGTATTGGCTTTCACAACATACACTAAAGGCTCGCACACTATGGATAGAGCGTTATTTGTCTTAATTTTAGTTCTCGAGTAGGAACATTATTGCACATTTACCAAAATTTAATCTGGTTTATCAATAATAAAATACATGACATAAATTGAAATGCTTCAGTCTTTCTACTGTAAGGAAAAGGTTAATCAGACTATCCTGAGGTCTGTTAATGTTATATTGATATTGATTTCTCTTTATATTGTAGTAATAGTAACCTTTAGCTTTTGCCTGTTAAGTGAGGGAGTACAAGTTAATTTATATGCAATTTAGTTGAATTAAGGCTGGTCTTAAAGCAATGGTCAGTTTAGACAATAAAACTAATTAAAAGACAATCCAGTGCATACTGCAGAAAACTTTAATTAGTTGATAAGTTCTACAGAAGTGAACATCTGCAACTACATCATCCTTTTCAGAAGCAGGAGATTGGCGTGGAATGGTACAGATTTATAATTAGAAGTTTCAATTGGTAGAATAGCAACAAGCATGAGACTATCAATAAAATAACAAAGCTGGGGAGTTGATGGAAAAATAATTCGTTAAAAATAAAGTTATAAAGGACAAGGGAAGAAGTACATGGATTCAAAGGGCTGCAGCCTGTATATTGAGCTTGGACTAAAGACTAAAGCGTTTGAGTCTTCTGGCTAAACTTGCAGGGATTGTATTGCTGTTGAGTATATATTTAACTATTGTATATTTAATAAATCTGTTACACCTGACATTCAGTATTGCAAACCCTATTGATTTGAGGAGTAAATTATAAGAACACACATCTCAAATACTAAAATATGCAGACACAAAATCAAGTACCTCAAATCGAGGTAGTTCTTGTACAGTTATCTTGGACTCAGTAGGTTTTGGAGCTGCATTAGATTCCTTTAGCTTCTTTTTCTTTTTCTTCTTTTTCACTTTCCCAGCTGCTTCTTTCAGCTTTGTTTCACCATCATCGCTCTGCAGAATGATTTGATATTTCACATTTTGATCACATTAACACTTAAAAATTAGAATCATTTCAAAGTTAATTAGAATCATTTCAAATATAAAATAACCCGCATTTTTGTTTTCACTCTGACCTGAGAAACATTATGTGTAGATGTCTTTGGTGGAGCTGAATGGAGAACTAGTTTCTTAGGTGTTTGTGAAACAATTTTGGCCCACGACAACACAGATGTAGTGGCAGTAGATGATAAAGAAGAAGCAGACGGTGCTACTGAACTTTCTGGTGCAATAACAAAATGAATAACTTAAACAATTATTTTGTAGCATTAACATACAGAACAAAGCTACAGACACACATTAGCTTGCATTCAAGTTTAGATTATATCAAATGTGACACCAGAGATACTTTTCACATTTCATTATGATATTTAATTAAAAAATATGTACCAGTTTGATGGGGGGTGGGGGGGGCAGTGGTGTTACAGGAAAACATTCTTAATCTGCATATTATAAAAATCCAAACCAATTATTATTTAAATTAATGGAATAGAACAAAAGGAAGAGCTATAGGATACAACCCTTTGTTGTTTGTGAGTTAGTAGCTCATCACAATATTGGGATATGAAGTATATCCTATGTCTTTTATCCATTTATATCACACCCTAGTGCGATAGTTTCTGCATGTTTTACAATCTTCTAAAATACTCAAGGGGAAGCTAGAAGAAATCAAACAATATTTGAAAATAATCCTCATCTAAAAGTTATGGAAAAATAAGTCTGTTTCATGTTGGCTGATACTAATTTCAACTCTTTAAATAAAAGGCAGTAATATGTATAAAGCATCAGTAAATGCTTTCTGCAATTTTACATTTTATCTCAAAAAAAGAATTGTAAATTTTAAAAATTAATGTAAGTAAAAAAAAATACAACATTTCATTGCCAATTATCTGGATTGAACATTTTGGTATAAAGTTGTCTATCTGGAGAATATACTGTTCAACATATGGTAGTTTTATCAAAAACCAAGGCTATTTATTTTGAAACATATTTCACTGAACAGCAATTTCTAGAAATAGCACAACATAATCCAAAGCATCATCAACAAGGAAGTTTGGTTAATCTACCTACCTGTGACAGTAGTGAAATCAGAGACAATGCATTTCTCTGCAGTAGTAGGAAATCCAGTTGGCTGGAGGGATGTTCCCAATCCCTCATCCTTGACAAAGTGCAAGATATTTGATTGACTTTTTTCACAATGGAAAAGTGGCAAAAAATGACAAATGACAACTAGAATAATAATCAGTTAATATAAATCAGTTTGCTCAGTATTTATAATTTTGTCTAATACAATTTGCATCTTTCAATGATATTCTACTGCACACCAAGATAAAATTTACATTTAACAAGTTGGATTCAGAAACTTAATCAAATCAGAAATGTTAATATTTTCATGGAGAATATTTGCCAATTATTCCTGGGAGGGTCAAATAACTCAAAGAAAAAAGATAGCATGAAAAGAATAAACATGTCGACAAACTATCAAAAACTTTAAAGTTTACCTTTTTAAACCATTTTAGGATGAGATTTTAAACTGAGGTCCCATCTGCCCTCTGAAAGAGCAGAGGACAGTAGTGGCTGCTGGGGGATTCAAACCCCGGCAGGGACAGCTGCCACAGGGGGATTCAAACCCTGACAGACTGGCAGGGACAGTTCCTCACTCAATATTACTGCTCTGTATTGCACAATTAGCACAGGTGTTCACTATGACATCAGTAATTTCCAGGCATCTAAGCATCCAAAGAGAGTGCTGATACCTGCTCCCATCAACATAATCTTGTTGCTGGATCCCAGCATGAAATGTACAGGGGTTTCTCTTTTCTTTACTAACTTTCTTGTCCCCCTCCCTTCCTGAAGGCAATGACTCTCCTGGGGGCATCGTTCCATGGGCACTATCCATCCTCGGGGTACCTAACCCGAGTTGATTCAAACCCCAGGGACCAGCCTCATACCTTTTTAAATTGCAATGAGTTAAATGTTGAGAGTTTTAAAAACTGTGTGCCATAGTGAAAATGCACTGCAGATGGAACAGATTGCCTTTAGTGTGCTACTTAACAAGTATTTCTGATAATGAGCTCAATGAGCCGAATGGCCTTCTTCCGTGCTGCAATCATTCTATGATTCTATGATTTTAAGTTCAAGACAGACTCTGCTGTGTAGGACGTTTCCCTGATCTCTGTGTTTACACAAGGCAAAAAAAATTATAATCAGTTGTCGTTGGGAACAATGTGAATTAGAGGCATACCATAAGACACAGTGGCTGCAGGGGTGGAGTGGGGAGAAGATAAAGGAGGGAATTCAAACCCTCGGGATTGGCAGTGACAACGGCTACAGGGAGATTAATCTTTCTACAAGTGGGTCTTTCTCCTGTTGCTAAACAACCAAACGACCACCGAGACTGCGCAACTGCACGTAGGAGACACTGGCAGCTAAAATGTATGCGCACATTCCAGAAGCATCACCATCATCATAGGCAGTCCCTTGAAATCGAGGAAGACTTGCTTCCACTCTAAAATGAGTTCTCAGGTGGCTGTACAGTCCAATACAGCAATTACAGTCTCTGTCACAGGTGGGACAGACAGTCGCTCAAGGAAAGGGTGGGTGGGGAGTCTGGTTTGCCGCACAGTCCTGCTGCCTGCGCTCGGCAACGAGACTCGAGGTGCTCAGCGCCCTCCTGGATGCTCTTCCTCCACTTTGGGCGGTCTTGGGCCAGGGATTCCCAGGTGCCAGTGGGGATGTTGCATTTTATCAAGGAGGCTTTGAGGGTGTCCTTGAAACGTTTCCTCTGTCCACCTGGGGCTCGCTTGCTGTGTAGGAGTTCCAAATAGAGCGCTTGCTTTGGGAATCTCGTGTTGGGCACGCAGATGATGAAGTCCGCCCAACAGAGCTGGTCGAGTGTGGTCAGTGCTTCGATGCTGGGGATGTTGGCCTGATCGAGAACACTGACGGTGCGCCTATCCTACCAGTGGATTTGCAGGATCTTGCTGAGGCAGCGTTGGTGGTACTTCTCCAGTGCTTTGGAGGTGTCTACTGTATATGGTCCACGACTCTGAGCCATATAGGAGGGCGGGTATCACTACAGCCCTGTAGACAACAAGCTTGGTGCTAGATTTGAGGTTCTGGTCTTCGAACACTCTTCCTCAGGAAGAAGCATCTCTGCAGCGGCCACCTGACTCAGATACAGTTACAGTACTTTGAACATTTTAAAGTGTGACATTAGCCTGTGACCATTGTCTTGAACTGTAAAATACACCAAGTAAATAGGGCTTGGTACACTGAAGACTGTGTGTAGTTTGTAATTTCCGAGTGCCTATTGTTTCATTGTTTCTTTTACAAAGCAAGTTATTTGGGACGGTCATGATGTTCCCGTTTTTTTTGCAGGAGTCCATCGTTTGAGGGTGGTGTCAGTTTATACAGGTTTCACTGTATTTACACGGTCGAGAATTTCCAACTCGACTAATCCTGAATAGCGGACCATTGACATATTTTGCCTGACTCATTTTGTATTTTCCAAGTTGACTCCTCAAATTCATCTGCCCTTCCTAGTTTGACATCAGCTACGAATAAGACTACTTTTATTGAGCTGCTAAATTCAAGTTGTTAATGATAATTAGGAACAATAGGGGTCAAAACACCAATGCCGGGGACACCCAATCAGCACTTTCAACCACCTAAACATACAAGAGCCTGCTGGTTCCTACCTTTCAGCCAATTTCTCATCCATTTCCAGAGTTTACCCTTAACCATAAGAAATAGCAGGAGTAGCCCATTTGGCCCCTCGAGTCCGCTCCACCATTCAATAAGGTCATGGCTGATCTGATCATGGGCTCAGCTCCACTTCCCTGCCTGCTTTCCATAACCCTTCACTCCCTTATCTTTCAAAAATATGTCCATCTCCACCTTAAATATGTTCAATGGCCCAACCTCCACAGCTCTCTGGGCCAGAGAATTCCACAGATTTGCGCCTCAGAGAAGAAATTCCTCCTCATCTCAGTTCTCAATGGGCGACCCCTTATTCTTAAACTATGCCCCCAAGTTCTAGATTCCCCCATGAGTGAAAACATCCTCTCTGCATCTACCTTGTTCAGCCCCCTCCGTATCTTATATGTTTCAATAAGATCCCATCTCATTCTTCTAAACTCCAATGAGTATAGGTCCTCAACCTTTCGACATAACTCAACCCCTTCATCTCAGGAATCAATCTAGTGAACCTCCTCTGAACTGCCTCCAATGCAAGTATATCCCTCCTTAAATAAGGAGACCAAAATTGTACGCAGTACTCTAGGTGTGGTCTCACCAATATCCTGTATAGTTGCAGCAGTACTTCCCTGTCCTTATACTCCATTTGCCTTGCAATAAAGGCCAATATTCCATTTGCCTTCCTGCTTACTTGCTGTAGCTGCATGCTAGCTTTTTGTGTTCATGCACAAGGATCCCCAGGTCCCTCTGTACTGGAGCATTTTATAAATTTTTCTCCATTTAAATAATAATTTGCTTTTTTATTTTTCCTGCCAAAGTGGATAACCTCACACTTTCCCACATTAAACTCCATCTGCCAAATGTTTGCCCACTCACTTAGCCTGTCTATATCCCTTTGCAAATTCTTTGTGTCCTCCTGGAAACTTGCTTTCCCATCCATCTTTGTATCCATCAGCAAACTTGGTTACATTACACTCGGCCCCTTCATCTGAGTCATTAATTTAGATTGTAAATAATTGAGGCCCCAGCACCAATCCCTGTGGCACTCCACTAGTTACTATTTGCCAACCGGAAAATAACCATTTATCCCAACCCTCTGTTTTCTGTTAGATAGCCAGTCGGCAATTCATGCTAATATATTACCCCCAACCCCGTGAACTTTTATCTTGTGCAGTAACCTTTTGTGTGATACCTTATCGAATGCCTTCTGGAAATCCAAATACACCACATCCATTGGTTCCCCTTTATCCACCCTGCTCGTTACAGCCTCAAAGAACTCCAAGACATTTGTCAAACATGATTTCCCTTTCATAAAACCACGCTGACTCTGCTCGACTGTATTATGCTTTTCTAAATGTCCTGCTACTGCTCCCTTAATAATGGACTCCAGCATTTTCCCCAATGACAGATGTTAGGATCACTGGTCTACAGTTTCTTGCTTTCTGTCTGCCTCCTTTTTTTTTATCCCGTGTGAAACTTGTTACTGGCAATGCAATTTGGAATATGGGAGATTTATAATGAAGAAGCGCAAGGTCTGATTTTTAACTTCAATTTGCCACTATAAAGATGGTATAAGATTACTTACATAAGAAATAGGAGCAGGAGTAGGCCATTTGGCCCCACGAGCGTGCTCCGCCATTCACTATCATGGCTGATCTGATCCTGGCCTCAACTCCACTTCGCCGCCCGCTCCCCATAACTGTTGACTCCCTTATCATTCAAAAATCTGTCTGTCTCCACCTTAAATACAGCTCTCGAGTACAGACTTCCAAAGATTACCGACCTTCAGAGAAGAAATTCCTCCTCATTTCTGTTTTAAATGGGTGACCCCTTATTCTGAAACTATTCCCCCTAGTTCTAGATTCTCCCATGAGGGGAAACATCTTCTCAGTATCTACCCTGTCAAGCCCCCTCAGAACCTTGCATGTTTCAATATCACCTCTCATTCTTCTAAATTCCAAGGAGTATAGGCCCAACCTTTCTTCATATGACAATCCCTTCATCTCAGGAATCAACCTCGTGAACCTTCTCTGAACTGCCTCCAATGTAAGTATATCCTTCCTTAAATGAGACCAAAATTGTACGCAGCACTCTAGGTGTGGTCTTACAGTTGGAGCAGTATTTCCCTACTTTTATACTCCACCCCCCTTGCAATAAAGGCCAGCATTCCATTTGTTTTCCTAATTACTTGCTGTACCTTCATGCTAACTTTTGGCATTTCATGTACAAGAACCTCCAGATCCCTCTTTACTACAGCTCCCCATTTAAATAATAATTTGTTTTTTTATGTTTCCTACCAAATATTTGTCCACTCACTGGACCTATCCATATCCCTTTGTAGATTCTTCGCATCCTCCTCACAATTTGCTTTCCCACCTAGCTTTGTATCATCAGCAAATTTGGCCACGTTGCACTTAGTCCCTTCATCCAAGTCATTAATATAGATTGTAAATAGTTGAGGCCCCAGCACTGATCCCTGTAGCACACCACTAGTTACAGTTTGCCAACCAGAAAATGACCCATTTATCCCGACTCTCTATTTTCTGTTAGTTAGCCAATCCTGTATCCACGCTAATGTATTGCCCCCAACCTTGTGAGCGCTTATCTTGTGCAATAACCTTTTGTGTGGCACCTTATCGAATGCTTTCTGGAAATCCAAATATACAACATCAACCAGTTCTCCTTCATCCACTCTGCTCGTTACATCCTCAAAGAACTCCAGCAAATTTGTCAAACATGATTTTCCTTTCATAAAACCATGCTGACTCTGCTTGACTGCATTATGATTTTCTAAATGTCCTGCAACTGCTTCCTTAATGATTGACTCCAGCATTTTCCCAATGATAGACATTAGGTTAACTGGTCTATAGTTTCCTGCTTTCTGTCTCCCGCCTTTCTTAAATAGGGGTGTTACATTTGCGGTTTTCCAGTTCGCTGGGACCTCTCCAGAATTCAGGGAATTCTTATAAATTACAACCAATGCATCCACTATCTCTGCAGCCACTTCTTTTAAGACCCTGTGATGCATGCCATCAGGTCCAGGGGACTTATCCACCTTTGGCCCCATTCGTTTGCTTAGTACTTTGGGCCCAAGTTTCAACTGGATTTGCTCCTATTTTTTTGGAGCAACTAGTTTTTTTTGGAGTATCCTAGAAATTGCAATTCTCCACATTTAGTTTGCTCCAGTTTCAGTGAGTTAGTTTAATTTCATTTTAGTTCAGTTTTTTTTTTCAAAAAGGGGGTGTGTCCAGCCACTTAGGCCTGTTTTGCAAGTTTGAACTGCGAAAAGTTACTCCAAACTAACTTAGAACGGAGTAAGTGTTCACTTTTATAAGTTCTGAAAAACCTGACCTAAAGTTAAGTTCAGTGCAGGCACAGCCAGAGACAGGGGTGAGAAGCATTAAACACAAAGGACTAAAGCATTAAACACATCACTTAAAATTGCCTAAAACCTGTTGATGATATTTTGCCTTATATCTGCTGAGTGAGGACAGTTGTTTCTCTTTTTATAAATAAGCAAGTGTAGGCTCCCGGCTGAGGCAGACACATCAACACCTAATTGTGGCTAAGTTGATCCTTCGGAAAACATCATATCCCATTAGTCCAACCTATTACTTGAATAACTCACCTTGGACTAGATTATCTCTCATTTGTAAGAACTAACTGTTCAGCATTAACATGCCTCTGTCAGGAACTGACTGTTAGAGTAACGTGATGTAACCCACCCTAACCCACCGCTGTCTCCCACACCCCCAACAGCGCTCTGTTTTCCACACACCCCCAGCCCTTTGCTCCATGTGTCCCTCCTCACTCCTACACTCCCAGCACCACTCTGTCCACCCCCACCTGCCCCCAACCCAACCCCTCGCAGCTAGCAGCAGGACCGATGTGTGCGTCTCAGATACTGTAGGGCAATCAGTCGCTAGCTCCCTCGGCCCACGGACACCCATCCCACTGCAGCAGGAGAGATCTCCGAGCCACGACATCACCAAAACCGATTCTATGGCCATTATCACATTGCTTTACACAAATTGGCTGCCGCATTTCCAACATTACAACAGTGGCTACTCTTCAAAAGTATTGAATTGGCTGTAAAGCACTTTAGGACATCCCGAGGTTGAGAAAGGCGCTATATAAATGCAAGTTTTTTTTTAAGACTTAAAAGTCCACAGGAGTATTAACTTTTCAGGGGCACCCTGTTCTAACTTCCAAAAGACAAGCTTAGCTACCCAAAAGGAAACCAGCACAACAATTGCAGAAAATATGCATTTAACTAGAACAGAAATAATATGAACAAGTCAACAAAGAATCTAATGGAAGATGGGCAGAATTATGATTGTCTTGATCAATCTCTGGTAAACATGGTGATGTTGCAAGGCTAAATCAGGTAGCAGAGGTGAGAGAAATCCAAATTGCTATTCTTTGTATTGTATGGATTGATCACCTACGCTATACAAATAAAGTCTGTTCTGTACACTTGGTGGTGGAGGTGGGGAGGAGGGGGGAGAGAGAGAGAGCGCTATTGGCTGGCCTTCATATCCGTGAGGGGGGGGGGGGGAACGCGGTATCTTAATTTGCATATAAACAGCAACACAGGCAGGACACTGCTGCAAGTTTCGGCGTTACTGCACTTGCGTGAATACCGGACCCAACGCCACTGCGCATGCGCAACGCTGCCGGCACTGATTTCAGTGCAGGGCTGTAGCTCTGCTGCCCACTGTTTAATCTGCACCACGCCAGGGCACTCCAGACTCTTCAGAACGGCCAGGATGGGACCATTATTTTCTGGCGCCGTTTCCAGTGCACAAAAACTGCGCATAAAGGGTAAGTACGCCAATAAAACGGGTTGGCCAAAATTGGGCCCTTTATCTCTAGTGATAGTGATTGTTTTAAGTCCCCCCCACAGCTCCTTGATTCTCAATTATTGGGATGTTTTTAGTATCCTCTACCGTGAAGACTGATACAAAATATTTGTTCAAGGTCTCTGCCATTTCCCGGTTTCCTATTATTAATTCTCCAGTCTCATCCTCTAAAGGAGAAACATTTACTTTAGCTAATCGTTTCCTTTTTATATACCTGTGGAAGCTTTTGCTGTTTGTTTTTATATTTCTTGCTAGTTTGCTCTTATATGCCATCTTCTCTGTCTTTATCATTTTTTTTATACTCATCCTTTGCTGGTTTCTAAAAATTTCCCAATCATCTGGCCTTCCAATGTCCTTCGCAACATTGTATGCCTTAGTTTTCAATTTGGTACCATCCTTTACTTCCTTAGTTAGCCAGGGATCATTCATCCTTCTCTTTGCATCTTTATTTCTCACTGGAATAAATCTTTGCTGAGAGTTATGACATTTCTCCTCAACGAGCTTTATGATATTACATATAGGGCATTGTTAACATTTTCCACTTGATTGGCTGAGGAATGGGAAATCTGTGCCATAATGCTGATAGGACAGAGATACAAACCGATCATTGTGGGAAGTAATTTGATTTGAATGGAAAAGATTTCTACAATGGATTAGAATGACTGGACAAAGAATCCTGTAACAAAAGTGATTTGTTGCATTCCAATTCAGTCATGGAATGAGGTATTCAGTTTATCCAAAGCCTGTTCCCTGGCACAGATTTCCCATTCCTCAGCCAATCAAGTGGAAAATGTTAACAGTGCCCAATATGCAAAATCACCAAGCTCGTTAAGTAATCTTGTACTATCTTTATAGTGGCAAATGGCAGTTAAAAATCAGACCTCGCGCTTCTCCATTATAAATTACCCATATTCTAAATTGCATTGCCAGTAACAAGTCTCACATTGGGGCTAGGTTTCACTCCCATGGCGATTTGGATACATGCAGTCTTTTTCTAATCTGAATTGGCAACACGATTCACGATCATGACCCTAATACATTCCTCAAAGCCTCCTTGATAAAGTGCAACATCCCCATCGGCACCTGGGAATCCCTGGCCCAAGACCACCCAACATGGAGGAAAAGCATCTGGGATCGCGCTGAGCACCTTGAGTCTCGTTGCCGAGAGCGTGCGGAAATCAGGCGCTCCCCACCCACCCTATCCTTCAACCACTGTCTGCCCCACCTGTGACAGAAACTGTAATTCCCGCATTGGACTGTACAGCCACCTGAGAACTCACTTTTAGAGTGGAAGCAAGTTTTCGAGGGACTGCCTATGATGAATACATTCCTCCTATTATTACCTACCAGTTTACCACATACAGCTGTTTCCTGCTCGCACCACATACAGCTGTTTCCTCCTCGCCCCATATCCTTTGGATTCAAAAGTTGTATTTGAAAATACATGCCAAATCTGATATGTATATACAGTTTTAATTTCTTTGAATGTGAGGAAGGGTTTTTAGATTCTTGTTAATATAAAACAGGGCAGCTTCACTAACATTATATAAGTGATTCAAATTCTAAACCAAGATTACAGAACACTATGTATCACACTGCTGCTGAGTTAACAGAACTAGACTGAAGTAATTTGTTAACTACTAACAATGGCTTAATGTGACAAATAAAGATTTTCATTTGGCTAATACAGCAAAAATATTGTCTCAGTGTTATTGTATTTCAGATTAATTTCAAATCTGGGCATTTTTGGACTGACTAACTTTGGCACGAGTCATGAAGTAATTTTAAACTACTCTCAGCTTAAATCAGTTTTATATGCTATCAACAGCTTTTTGGATGCAACCTGAGATGCCTCAAAATTGAACCAAGAATACACATGCTAAATAAGATTTGATTAAAATAGTTAATTTACAATGCAAACTGATTTTACCATATAGTTCCCCTTACCATATCTGTTGTATCATCTGATGGCCATACTTTGGCAGACTGCTCGGACCCTTTACTGGACACCTGAAAGATTCTGAGATCACGGCTAGATTGCTGTGTTACTTGGCTCTGTAGTGTGGGGAAATCACTTGATGCAACAGCAGTCTTAGGCTCAGGTTCATTTTGAATTTTCTGAAGTGGCTTTGATTTTTGGTGCTGGCATCTGTTAGACTGCTTGTCCTCTATATGAAATTAAAAACATACTAGTTAATCTCAGTGCCTGGAACGCAGAAACTGGTCAATGAGATAGGAGCTCAAGAACAGGGTCACAGTGGCAGAGCGCGCAACAAATGGAGAAGAACTGACAGTTTCTCATAATTGATGAAGTGTCTCCGAGAGGTCAGGGGTGAGGATGCTCACTTGGAATGGTTACGTTTGAGAGGCAGTATCTCACAGCTGCTTGGTCACCAATCAGAAGCAAACTAAATAGGATCTCTATATCTATGCATGTCAATATACATTTTAGTAGTCTTCGAAACAATTGCATGTGTCACATGAATTAATTATTCAAATAGTATGTTAAAAGAATGGTTTGTTAGTAATTTTAGGTTCTGGTTAACAATGGTTCTCAAATATACGTGAGCTTCTATAGTTGAGCTTCTCATTTTTTTTAAAAAATACGAAATATTTGAAAGATCACATGCAGAGAACTGCAAGTATCAAAAAGTGGCATAATTTTTAACAAAAAATTAAATATACTTACCACTTTTGGTTATATTATCCCTAAATACATCAGGCTGTTGTAATCGTTCACCTGTTGCTGCTTCTGGTAATTCATTTACATTTTGCCCCTGGTTTCTTGACTCTTTTCTAGACCATGATTCCTAGAAATTACAGACACTGCAAATATCAGTGAGTTGATCGACCAATCTACAAAGCATAAATGTTTGGACTTTTACATGCAACGTCACAGGCCACAGAGCATATGTTCACTACTGGCTACACATTGTTTTTAAATGAACTATTTTCTACATTTCTAAATAGTTATTTTTCGCTTCTCATCAATTTTCTCCGTTCCCTTCCTGAAGGAGTTAACTCATAGCTGAAGTATGGTTTCATGGTCACCATTGCAAAGTAATTAACAGGGCTTAATTTAAAACTTTATATTTTACATGACTAAAGCCACAATTAGTCAATCTAATCAGTTAGCCTCCAATACCTCATCCAAATGTCCATTACTGATTTGTAAGCTTTGATAAGTGTTGATAAGCTTTTCAGCTGGGAGGACAGGGAGTCATCACAACTAAGCGCAGCAGCCCAGTCCCCTATCAAGGTCCACATCTACACAATTCTGGCAGAGGTCACTGAATAGCAATCAGGAGCAAAAAAACTGACCTACTTTCTCTTCCTTAATCCAGGGAGTTGAGGCCAATTGTAGCACCCCAGCTGAGATCAGTTAGCTCAGCACAGCCCAAGGACCTTCTTGGTCTGTATGGTTCATTCACTGGATACAGTTGTCATCATCATAAGCAGTCCCTCGAAACGAGGACCACTTGCTTCCACGCCGAAAGCGGATGAGTTCACAGGTGTTTCAATGATATTCCAGATCCCGAACTACATTCTGAAGGGTGGAAGACGCCTGTGCGTGGATTTTTTTTTAAACGTATAGTGGCCGTTGCATCCCAGCCACTACATGGGCTTGACAGAGCTAAGTCTTGGTCCAGTGGCAAGAATTAACCAAGATGACTGGAGACCAGCTCTGCTGTACGGACCTAGTGCGCACACATATCGCATGTTATAGGCCATCAGAGAAACACAAATCATTAAGAGCTTTCCCTACTCAGAAATCTGCATTATTCTCAGCATGAATTAGCCAGCTCTCATCAAAAGCATCTGATAGGCAAGAAAGATTCTTGAGGCATTGTGGACTAGAACAATAGTGTCTAGTCGCATAACAATGTCAATTCAAAAAGAGCAAATTCAATGATTCAGCTAATTTCAGTATGTTTACTTGCTTTTTCCACTACTGACTTAAACAGACAAACACAACTAATCTCATTTTAAATCTGGAAACACAACAAAAATTCTAACATTGGTTAACATTTAACTGGCATTTAGACTCGAATGCGTAGAGCTCTGCATAGGTGTGACTACATATATTGGCAGAACTCCATTCACACTGGCTAGAGAACACAGAGTCAGCAATATACTTCAGGCCCACTGGCCTAATTGATCTAGTCTCAAAATGGTACCAGTGGTATAGCTGCATACACTTAAAACTTAAATTTTGAGAACTAATATGAACATCTCTGTACCAGACAAAAAGATAAACTGATTAGAAAGGTTTTAATACGCACCATAAATTAGCACAGCTTGCCATACAGCACGGTATAATCTTTCACACAGATACACACAGGAGATTGGTCTTGCTGTCCTAATGAACCACAACAGCACATGACATACCTTAGATGGCTGGCCCAAAAATGTCCTTTCCTTCTCAGAGTCCCGTCGGCCAAGCTGTTTTTTCTTGTTACCTCGGTTACTGCCACTGTACTTGCGCCTTGAAGAGCAAATGTCATCACAGTGTAATGATGTTTGCGCATATGGACTCAATGAGGAATCCGATGATTGTCTGTACGAATAATACAAAGAATAATCCACAGGCAAGTGAGACGACATAACTGGATAGGATGTGTGCAACTCTGAGAAATTCTGGGGCAGTTTACTGCAGCCATTCTCTGGTGTGCTTAAATGCTGCCTAAAAGTATAGTAGAAAACAATCACAAATTAATTGATATGGATGTGAACCAATTGCAACTGCACATCTTTTTTTTGTATAAATACTCATCAAGGAGTACATTTCTTCCATCAGTGAATCTGTGTACTCAATACATCCCTGCAAAATTATATTCTGTAAAGTGTGAGCCAACACATTATTCAAAATTAAAATCCTTACCTGCAGGAGTACTGAGAATTGTTTTTTATTTCCAATATTATCCACTCCTATACTGAGGCATTGAATATGGATGCCTTCTGGTACCTTAGTCATTTGGCCTTCATGTGTATGCCTAAACGGCGAGTGAGAGCACTCTATTGGTTACATGAAGGGGAAGGAGGCAGAAATCACTGCCAAGATCAATACCATCATCACACAACAGATGCACTTTCAGTGTGATCATTGGAGAGCAATAAGCAGCAGGAACCCGGTTAACATGTCCCCTCTTTACTCAAGGCCAATTGTAGCATTAGCCAGAGACCAGCTAGCTCAGCATACTGCAAAGTGAGCTTCACACCTTTCTGTGCTGTATGGCACAATATCACACCAAGCAATACATTTCTCCAAAAGTAAAATAATTAGTACAGTGTGCACTAAAAACAAAGCTCCTACTGTTAATGCGCTCATTGAAGGTCAAATAAGTTAAGTCATACAGCAGCATTCTGGAAACACAATTGCAGCTTCTTTAACAAGTGTACTTTAAAGATGTAAGGAAATAGCGGATGCATTGACAGTCATTTTCCAACATTCCATAGACTCTAGATCAGTTCCTATGGAGTGGAGGGTAGCCAATGTAACCCCACTTTTTAAAAAAGGAGGGAGAGAAAACAGGGAATTATAGACTGGTCAGCCTGACATCTGTAGTGGGTAACATGATGGAATCAATTATTAAGGATGTCATAGCAGCGCATTTGGAAAGAGGTGACATGATAGGTCCAAGTCAGCATGGATTTGTGAAAGGGAAATCATGCTTGACAAATCTTCTGGAATTTTTTCAGGATGTTTCCAGTAGAGTGGACAAGGGAGAACCAGTTGATGTGGTGTACTTGGACTTTCAGAAGGCTTTCGACAAGGTCCCACACAAGAGATTAATGTGCAAAGTTAAAGCACATGGGATTGGGGGTAGTGTGCTGACGTGGATTGAGAACTGGTTGTCAGACAGGAAGCAAAGAGTAGGAGTAAATGGGTACTTTTCAGAATGGCAGACAGTGACTAGTGGGGTACCGCAAGGTTCTGTGCTGGGGCCCCAGCTGTTTACATTGTACATTAATGATTTAGACGAGGGGATTAAATGTAGTATCTCCAAATTTGCGGATGACATTAAGTTGGGTGGCAGTGTGAGCTGCGAGGAGGATGCCATGAGGCTGCAGAGTGACTTGGATAGGTTAGGTGAGTGGGCAAATGCATGGCAGATGAAGTATAATGTGGATAAATGTGAGGTTATCCACTTTGGTGGTAAAAACAGAGAGACAGACTATTATCTGAATGGTGACAGATTAGGAAAAGGGGAGGTGCAATGAGACCTGGGTGTCATGGTACATCAGTCATTGAAGGTTGGCATACAGGTACTGCAGGCGGTTAAGAAAGCAAATGGCATGTTGGCCTTCATAGCGAGGGGATTTGAGTACAGGGGCAGGGAGGTGTTACTACAGTTGTACAGGGTCTTGGTGAGGCCACACCTGGAGTATTGCGTACAGTTTTGGTATCCTAACTTGAGGAAGGACATTCTTGCTATTGAGGGAGTGCAGCGAAGGTTCACCAGACTGATTCCCGGGATGGCAGGACTGACATATCAAGAAAGACTGGATCAACTGGGCTTGTATTCACTGGAGTTCAGAAGAATGAGAGGGGAACTCATAGAAAGGTTTAAAATTCTGATGGTTTAGACAGGTTAGATGCAGGAAGAACGTTCCCAATGTTGGGGAAGTCCAGAACCAGGGGTCACAGTCCAAGGATAAGGGGTAAGCCATTTAGGACCGAGATGAGGAGAAACTTCTTCACCCAGAGAGTGTTGAACCTGTGGAATTCTTTACCACAGAAAGTTGTTGAGGCCAATTCACTAAATATATTCAAAAAGGAGTTAGATGTAGTCCTTACTACTAGGGGGATCAAGGGGTATGGCGAGAAAGCAGGAATGGGGTACCGAAGTTGCATGTTCAGCCATGAACTCATGAATGGCGGTACAGGCTCAAAGGGCCGAATGCCTACTCCTGCACCTATTTTCTATGTTTCTAAGCAGGGAAAATAGCATTATGACTTTTGCTGCAATTTTAAAAAAATGGTTTTACGTATTGTCCCCTACATACACCCATCACATTTTAAAGGTAGTTGGATGTGCACTTAAAGGGCCCAAGTTTCCACATGATAAAAAACGGGCCCCCCTCAGAGCTGGGCGCCCGTTTTTCGCGCCTAAAACGGCGCCGGAAAAAAAACGAGCGATTCTGGAGCGCTTCGCAGCTCCTTGTCTGCTTGGCGCGGCGCCCAGGGGGGTGGAGCCTACACTCGCGCCGATTTTGTAAGTGGGAGGGGGCGGGTACTATTTAAATTAGTTTTTTTCCTGCCGGCAACACTGCACGTGCGCGTTGGAGCTTTCGCGCATGCTCAGTGTGAAAAAAACATTGACATTCGGCCATTTTTGTAGTTCTTTGTAGCTGTTTAGTTTTTGAACATTTTTTAATAAAAGTACATTGCCATCAGCACAGAGGCTTCTTGTAGCAGTGAGAAGGGTGCAGGAAGCCTCAGAAAGTTGAGGCAGCCGTTTCCCGACGACCTCCCCCTTTTGCCGTCGGGAAATGGCTCCTCAATTTCTGAAGCTTCCTGCAGCCTTCTCTCTTTCCCGCCAGCCGTCTGGAACGGCTCCCTCCCTCCCCTGCCCCCCCGCGTTCGGTAGGCTCCCTCCCTCCCGCGTTCGGTCGGCTCCCTCCCTCCCTCCCGCCCGCGTTCGGTCGGCTCCCTTCCCTCCTCCCCCCCGCGTTCGGTAGGCTCCCTCCCTCCCTCCCGCGTTCGGTCAGCTCCCTTCCCCGCGTTCGGTCGGCTCTCTCCCTCCCGCGTTCGTCGGCTCCCTTCCCTTCCCTCCTCCCCCCCTCCCCCGCGTTCGGTCGGCTCCCTCCTCCTCCTGCCCGCCCGCCCTCATTCGGTCGGCTCCCTCCTCCTCCCCCCCCTCCTCCCCCCCCCCGCGTTCGGTCGGCTCCCTCCTCCCCCTCCCCCCGCGTTCGGTTGGCTCCCTCTCTCCCCGCCCCCCCCCACGTTTCGGTCGGCTCCCTCCTCCCCCCCCCTCGCGTTCGGTCGGCTCCCTCGTTTTGTGAGGCTTGCTGCACCATTCTTCCTGGCTGAAGCACTTTCACACAGGTAGGAAGACGGTTTATTTAATCTTTTCTTTGCTTATAAATGTTTATTCAGGTTGGATTTATTTGTATAATATTTGTATAAGTATAAATAAGGATTGATTGTAGAATTTAATGAGTTCCCTTCCCCACCCCCCTCCCCCCCCACCTCGTTCTGGACGCCTGATTTGTAAACTGCGCCTGATTTTTTAATGTGTAGAACAGGTTTTTTCAGTTCTACAAAAATCTTCACTTGCTCCATTCTACTTTAGTTTGGAGTACGTTTTCACTGTGGAAACTTTCAAATCAGGCGTCAGTGGCCGGACACGCCCCCTTTTGAAGAAAAAATTCTGTTCCAAAGTAGAACTGTTCTACCTGACTAGAACTGCAAAAAAAAAAATGTGGAGAATTGCGAATTCTAAGATAGTCCGTTCTCCACCAGTTGCTCCTAAAAATCAGGCGCAAATCATGTGGAAACTTGGGCCCAAAGAGCCGTAACTTACAGGGCTACGGACCTAGTGCTGGAAGGTGCGATTAGGCTGGGTAACTCTTTTTCGACCGGCACAGACACAATGTGCTGAATGGCCTCGTTCTGTGTCATAATTTTCTGTGACTCTATATAATTACATAAAAAATAAAACACAGAAACAGGTCATTGGGTTCAACCAGTCTGGGCTGGTTTTTATTCTCCACATGAGCAGTCGATCTTAATCCTATTTGCCCACCCTGTTCTGGTATCCCTTTATCCCCATTCTTTCAAGTAACTAATTAGCCTGTTCTTAAAAGTTGAAATGGTCTCTACTTCAGCAACTCCAATAGTGCACTCTACGGCTTTGCAACTATGCATTAAAAAGCTACTCCCGGTCTCCATTCTAAATGCCATATATTTAATATTATATCTATGCCGCTGCAACCAGAGTAGTTTGTTGAAGAAGCTACAATTGTGTTTCTATTTATTCTGTCCAACCTCTTCAAAATTATGATTCAACGCTTATCAAATTACCCAGTGACCTCCACTGTTCTTAAGAGAACAGCTTCAAATTTTCAAGAGTTTCTTTCTTCATATTTATATTTTGTCATACCAGGCAACATTTCAGTGAAACTGTCTGGAAGAGAGAGAGAGAGAGAGAGAGAGAGAGAGAGAGAGAGAGAGAGAGAGAGCGTGCGCAAGGGGGAAAAGGGGGGAGGAAGCACGAGGGGAAAAAGGGGGGAAAGGAGCGCGAGGGGAAAAAGGGGGGAAGGGAGCGCGAGAGGAAAGGGAGCGCGAGGGGAAAGGGAGGGAGGGAGTGAGAGCAAAGTACATAAATACATAAGTAATTAATAGGAGCAGGAGTAGGCCATTTGACCCCTCGAGCCTGCTCCACCACTCAATAAGATCATGGCTGATCTGAGCATGGACTCAGCTCCTCTTCCTTGCCTGCTCCCCATAACCCTTTATTCCTCTATCGCTCAAAAATCTGTCTATCTCCACCTTAAATATATTCAGTGACCCAGTCTCCACAGCTCTCTGGGGCAGAGAAGTCTATAGATTTACAACCCTCATGGAAGAAATTTCTCCTCATCTCAGTTTTAAATGGACGGCCCCTTATTCTAAGACTATATCCCCTAGTTTTAGTTTCCCCCAAAGAGTGGAAACATTCTCTATGCATCCACCTTGTCGAGGCCCCTCATTATCTTACATGTTTCGATAAGATCATCTCTCATTCTTCTGAACTCCAATGTGCATAGGCCCAACCTACTCAACATATCCTCATAAGTCAACCCCATCATCTCCAGAATCAACCTAGTGAACATTCTCTGAACAGTCTCCAATGAAAGTATATCCTTCCTGGTGGGCGTAGTTTATAAGCCCCCAAATAATAACTTCATGGTGGGACGGGCAATAATCAAGGGAATAATGGAGGCATGTGAAAAAGGAACGGCAGTAGTCATGGGGGATTTCAACCTACATATCGAATGGTCAACTCAAATCGCACGGGGTAGCCTGGAGGAGGAATTCATAGAATGCATATGGGATTGTTTCTTAGAACAGTATGTAACAGAACCTACAAGGGAGCAAGCTATCTTAGATCTGGTCCTGTGTAATGAGACAGGAAAAATAAACGATCTCCTAGTAAAAGATCCTCTCGGAATGGGTGATCACAGTATGGTTGAATTTGTTATACAGATTGAGGGTGAGGAAGTTGTGTCAGAAACGAGCTTACTATTCTTAAACAAAAGGGGACTACAGTGGGATGAGGGCAGAGTTGGCTAAAGTAGATTGGAAACACAGACTAAACGGTGGCACAATTGAGGAACAATGGAGGACTTTTAAGGAGCTCTTTCATAGTGCGTAACAAAAATATATTCCAGTGAAAAATAAGGGCGGTAAGAGAAGGGATAACCAGCCGTGGATAACCAAGGAAATAAAGGAGAGTATCAAATCAAAGACCAATGCGTATAAGGTGGCCAAGGTTAGTGGGAAACTAGAGGATTGGGAAAATTTTAAACAACAGCAAAGAATGACTAAAAAAGCAATAAAGAAAGGAAAGATAGATTACGAAGGTAAACTTGCGCAAAACATAAAAACAGATAGTAAAAGCTTTTACAGATATATAAAACGGAAAAGAGCGACTAAAGTAAATGTTGGTCCCTTAGAAGATGAGAAGGGGGATTTAATAATGGGAAATGTGGAAATGGCTGAGACCTTAAACAATTATTTTGCTTCGGTCTTCACAGTGGAAGACACAAAAACCATGCCAAAAATTGCTGGTCACGGGAATGTGGGAAGGGAGGACCTTGAGACAATCACTATCACTAGGGGGGTAGTGCAGGACAGGCTAATGGGACTCAAGGTAGACAAGTCCCCTGGTCCGGATGAAATGCATCCCAGGGTATTAAAAGAGATGGCGAAAGTTATAGCAGATGCATTCGTTATAATCTACCAAAATTCTCTGGACTCTGGGGAGGTACTAGCGGATTGGAAAGCAGCTAATGTAACGCCTCTGTTTAAAAAAGGGGGCAGACAAAAGGCAGGTAATTATAGGCCGGTTAGTTTAACATCTGTAGTGGGGAAAATGCTTGAAACTATCATTAAGGAAGAAATAGCGGGACATCTAGATAGGAATAGTGCAATCAAGACGACGCAGCATGGATTCATGAAGGGGAAATCATGTTTAACTAATTTACTAGAATTCTTTGAGGATATAACGAGCATGGTGGATAGAGGTGTACCGATGGATGTGGTGTATTTAGATTTCCAAAAGGCATTCGATAAGGTGCCACACAAAAGGTTACTGCAGAAGATAGAGGTACGCGGAGTCAGAGGAAATGTATTAGCATGGATAGAGAATTGGCTGGCGAACAGAAAGCAGAGAGTCGGGATAAATGGGTCCTTTTCGGGTTGGAAATCGGTGGTTAGTGGTGTGCCACAGGGATCGGTGCTGGGACCACAACTGTTTACAATATACATAGATGACCTGGAAGAGGGGACAGAGTGTAGTGTAACAAAATTTGCAGATGACACTAAGATTAGTGGGAAAGCGGGTTGTGTAGAGGATACAGAGAGGCTGCAAAGAAATTTGGATAGGTTAAGCGAATGGGCGAAGGTTTGGCAGATGGAATACAATGTCGGAAAGTGTGAGGTCATCCACCTTGGGAAAAAAAACCAGTAAAAGGGAATATTATTTGAATGGGGAGAAATTACAACATGCTGCGGTGCAGAGGGACCTGGGGGTCCTTGTTCATGAAACTCTTTTTGGCGTTCACCTGCAAAACATAAAACATTAAACGGTGCCACCCGACCTGGGTGACACTCCAGACATTTACAAGGCCCTTTTTTTTTCTCCCCCCTTTTTTTTTTTTGTTGTTTTTTTTTGTGTTTTCCTTGTTCATGAATCCCAAAAAGTTAGTTTGCAGGTGCAGCAGGTAATCAGGAAGGCGAATGGAATGTTGGCCTTCATTGCGAGAGTGATGGTGTACAAAAGCAGGGAGGTCCTGCTGCAACTGTATAGGGTATTGGTAAGGCCGCACCTGGAGTACTACGTGCAGTTTTGGTTACCTTACTTAAGGAAGGATAAACTGGCTTTGGAAGGGGTACAGAGACGATTCACTAGGCTGATTCCGGAGATGAGGGGGTTACTTTATGATGATAGATTGAGTAGACTGGGTCTTTACTCGTTGGAGTTCAGAAGGATGAGGGGTGATCTTATAGAAACATTTGAAATAATGAAAGGGATAGACAAGATAGAGGCAGAGAGGTTGTTTCCACTGATTGGGGAGACTAGAACTAGGGGGCACAGCCTCAAAAGACGGGGGAGCCAATTTAAAACTGAGTTGAGAAGGAATTTCTTCTCCCAGAGGGTTGTGAATCTGTGGAATTCTCTGCCCAAGGAAGCAGTTGAGGCTAGCTCATTGAATGTATTCAAGTCACAGATAGATAGATTTTTAACCAATAAGGGAATTAAGGGTTACGGGGAGCGGGCGGGTAAGTGGAGCTGAGTCCACGGCCAGATCAGCCATGATCTTATTGAATGGCGGAGCAGGCTCGAGGGGCTAGATGGCCTAATCCTGTTCCTAATTCTTATGTTCAATACGGAGACCAAAACTGCACGCAGTACTCTAGGTGTGGGCTCACCAATATCCTGTACAGTTGTAGCAGGACTTCTCTGCTTTTATACTCCATCCCCCTTGCAATAAAGGCCAACATTGCATTTGCCTTCCTGATTACTTGCTGTACCTGCATACTAACTTTTTGTGTTTCATGCACAAGGAGCCCCAGGTCTCTCTGTACTGCAGCACTTTGCAATTTTTCTCCATTTAATTTGCTTTTCTATTATTTCTGCTAAAGTGGATAACCTCACATTTTCCTACATTATACTCCATCTGCCAAATTTTTGCCCACTCACTCACTTAGCCTGTCTAAATCTCTTTGCAGATTTTTTGTATCCTCCTCACAATTTGCTTTCCCACCCATCTTTGCATCATCAGCAAACTTGGCTACATCACACTCGGTCATTAATATAGATTGTAAATAGTCGAGGAACCAGCACCGATCCTTGCGGCACCCCACTAGTCACTGTTTGTCAACCGGAAAATTACCCATTTATCCCGACTCTGTTTTCTGTTAGTTAGCCAAGCCTCTATCCATGCTAATATACTACCCCCAACCCCGTGAGCTTTAATCTTGTGCAGTAACCTCTTATGTGGCAGAAAAGGGAGCGAGCAAGAAAAGGGAGCAAGCGAGAAAAGGGAGTGAGTGAAAAAAAAAATTCCAGTCATCGGATGTCTGTACCTTTGTCAACAGAGCTCTTTAAAACCTTCTGAACTCACAGATTTCAACAATTTGAGACAAAAACCTGTGTCCCTATTTTTTCAGATGGCAGCTGTTGATGGTTTTGCTATTTCCATTTACACCTTTACTTGTCCTATTACCATTTCCTTCTGCTTTATACTAGCATGTCTTTTTGTCATTTAATCTCTCCTGTCTTCGATCCTATCAGAGACCTTCCCTTTTGTTCTTTTCTCTACTCACCCCATCCCACCCCGCCTTCTCTGCCCTGCACTTGCTTAAAATCTGTTATATCTCTAACTTTTTCCAGTTCTGACGAAAGGTCATCGACCTGAAACATTAACTCGGTTTCTCTCTCCATATGTGCTGCCTGAAAAGCTGAGTATTTCCAACATTTTCTGTTTATATTCAGCAGAGGTGTCTATTTGCTGACTTACAGCATGTTGTTTCTATGGCTGACACTGTCTTTTCGAAGCTCGGACAGGAAGACCCTGAAAATGTGACACGATTTGCAGGCGGTCTCCATATAGACACATTTTAAATCCACAGATTAACATAATCAGCAATATTCTCTTTTTAGTAAGTTTTAGTCCAATTTGTAGGAAACAGGATTAATTGAAGTTATGGTTACCATCATAATAAGCACATTTGGTAATGCATTTCATGCTCTAAACACCATCGTCAGTTTGTGGCTCCATGATATGGATTTGCCAACCATCATAAATATTCTTTCATTGTTTATCTTCCCCAAAACTTTAATAATTTTTTAAAACATCTATCAGATGCCCCTTATCCTCTTTGTTCAAGGGAAAATTGGGACTTTTCTCCAAGCTTCGCCCCCACCATTAACATAACCACTCCTTCTTGGTATCACATTTCAACTAGGATCCTGAAAGATAAGACTGGAAATGTCTCTCCAGGTTGATATAATCTTTCTTAACTGCTGTAATACAAAGAAAATACAGAATTATAAATTAATATTCACCTATCCACATAAGGATCTTGAACGAAAGGATAGCAGGTCGTTAAATATCTAGGCAATGTGGCAGATGAAGATTCAGACCATCCCACTGCTGCTTGCTTTTTTGGCACAAATGGTTTAACATCAGCTGATAATCTGGTCCCCTGTGGAAGGTTGGATTATATTTTGTATTTTATTTCATTGACAAAAAATGAAAAAAGATATGTACATTATGTGAAATAAAATTTACTGCATTAAATTCTGTAGTAGATTCCTTCAAAGTTCACCTCTTGACTCCCAAAAAGCTTTTCCACCAGTTGCCGCTTGATCGGCACCTCATCCACCACCTTAAATATTCACTCTCTTCACAACCGAAGCACTGTGGCTGCAAAGTGTACCATCTACAAGATGCACTGCAGCAACTCGCCAAGGCTTCTTTGACAGCATCTCACAAACCCACGACCTCTACCACCTAGAAGGACAAGGGTATCAGGTGCATGGGAACACCACCACCTCCAAGCCACATATCACCTTTCCTTCATCATCGGTGGGTCAAAATCCTGGAACTTCCTACCTAACAGCAGAGAGAGTACCTTCGCCACACGGATTGCAACAGCAGTTCAAGGCGGCGGCTCACCACCACCTTCTCAAGGGCAACTAGGGACGGGGGCAATAAATACTGGCCTTGCCAGCAACGTCCACATCCCATGAATTGATAAAAAGTTATTAAAGACCTAATTTCAGTCTTGGCTCAATTGTTAGCACTCTCACCTCTGAGTCATGAGGTTGTCCCATTCCAGAGACTTGAGCACATAATCGAGGCTGACATTTCGGTGCAGTATTGAGGAAGTGTTGCACGGCCATTGTTTGAATGAAACGTTAAACCGAAGCCCTGTCTGCCCTCTCAGGTGGAATTAAAAAATTCCACGGTACTATTTTGAAAAAGAGCAGGTGTTCTCCCTGGTGTCCTGGCCAATAATTATCCCTCAACATCACAAACAGATTATCTAGGGGGATAATGTCCATCTAACCAATGTCCGAGGGGGAGTGTTTGCTAGTGCTGTTAGGGAGGAGTTAAACGAAAATGGCAGGGGGATGGGAACCAATGCAGGGAGACAGAGGGAAACAAAATGGACACAAAAGCAAAAGACAGAAAGGAGATGAGTAAAAGTGGAGGGCAGAGAAACCCAAGGCAAAAAACAAAAAGGGCCACTGTACAGCAAAATTCTAAAGGGTCAAAGTGTAATAAAAAGGCAAGCCTGAAAGCTCGGTGCCTCAATGCGAGGAGTATTCGGAACCCAGGAGAGGGCTCTGAGCTAGTTAGAGTGGGTGAGAACTCAGATGAACAGGACCCCAAGAAAGAATGCAAAAGACAGGAGGCAACAGAGCAGAGTAGCACTGGGGTAAGTGTAAACCACAAGGTGACAGGAAGGGACAATATGTATAAATATAAAGGGGCTGCAGGAGGGGTCAAAACTAAAAATAACGGTTTAAAAACTAGTATTAAAACACTCTACCTAAACGCACGCAGCATTCAAAATAAAGTAAATGAGTTGACGGCACAAATCATTACAAATGGGTATGATTTGGTGGCCATTACAGAAACAGAAGAATGTTCCCAATGTTGGGGAAGTCCAGAACCAGAGGTCACAGTCTAAGGATAAGGGGTAAGCCATTTAGGACCAAGATGCGGAGGAACTTCTTCACCCAGAGAGTGGTGAACCTGTGGAATTCTCTACCACAGAAAGTTGTTGAGGCCAATTCACTAAATATATTCAAAAAGGAGTTAGATGAGGTCCTTACTACTAGGGGGATCAAGGGGTATGGCGAGAAAGCAGGAATGGGGTACTGAAGTTGAATGTTCAGCCATGAACTCATTGAATGGCGGTGCAGGCTAGAAGGGCCGAATGGCCTACTCCTGCACCTATTTTCTATGTTTCTATGTGTTGCAGGGGGGCCAAGACTGGGAATTAAACATACAGGGGTATCTGACAATTCGGAAAGATAGACAAGAAGGGAAAGGAGGTGGGGTAGCTCTGTTAATAAAGGATGATATCAGGGCAGTTGTGAGAGACGATATTGGCTCTAATGAACAAAATGTTGAATCATTGTGGGTGGAGATTAGAGATAGTAAGGGGAAAAAGTCACTGGTGGGCGTAGTTTATAGGCCCCCAAATAATAACTTCACGGTGGGGCGGGCAATAATCAAGGGAATAATGGAGGCATGTGAAAAAGGAACGGCAGTAATCATGGGGGATTTTAACCGACATATCGATTGGTCAAATCAAATTGCACGGGGTAGCCTTGAGGAGGAATTCATAGAATGCATACGGGATTGTTTCTTAGAATAGTATGTTACAGAACCTACAAGGGAGCAAGCTATCTTAGATCTGGTCCTGTGTAATGACACAGGAATAATAAACAATCTCCTAGTAAAAGATCCTCTCGGAATGAGTGATCACAGTATGGTTGAATTTGTAATACAGATTGAGGGTGAGGAAGTAGTGTCTCAAACAAGCGTACTATGCTTAAACAAAGGGGACTACAGTGGGATGAGGGCAGAGTTGGCTAAAGTAGACTGGAAACACAGACTAAACAGTGGCACAATTGAGGAACCGTGGAGGACTTTTAAGGAGCTCTTTCTAGTGCTCAACAAAAATATATTCCAGTGAAAAAGAAGGGCGGTAAGAGAAGGGATAACCAGCCGTGGATAACCAAGGAAATAAGGGAGAGTATCAAATTAAAAACCAATGCGTATAAGAGGGCCAAGGTCAGTTGGAAACTAGAGGATTGGGAAAATTTTAACCAACAGCAAAGAATGACTAAGAAAGCAATAAAGAAAGGAAAGATAGATTACGAAAGTAAACTTGCGCAAAACATAAAAACAGATAGTAAAAGCTTTTACCGATATATAAAATGGAAAACAGTGACTAAAGTAAATGTTGGTCCCTTAGAAGATGAGAAGGGGGATTTAATAATGGGAAATGTGGAAATGGCTGAGACCTTAACCAATTATTTTGCTTCGGTCTTCACAGTGGAAGACACAAAAACCATGCCAAAAATTGCTGGTCACGGGAATGTGGGAAGGGAGGACCTTGAGATAATCACTATCACGAGGAGGGTAGTGCTGGATAGGTTAATGGGAATCAAGGTAGACAAGTCCCCTGGTCCGGATGAAATGCATCCCAGGGTATTAAGAGAGATGGCGGAAGTTATAGCAGATGCATTCGTTATAATCTACCAAAATTCTCTGGACTCTGGGGAGGTACCAGCGGATTGGAAAGCAGCTAATGTAACACCTCTGTTTAAAAAAGGGGGCAGACAAAAGGCAGGTAACTATAGGCCGGTTAGTTTAACATCTGTAGTGGGGAAAATGCTTGAAGCTATCATCAAGGAAGAAATAGCGAGACATCTAGATAGGAATAGTGCAATCAAGCAGACGCAACATGGATTCATGAAGGGGAAATCATGTTTAACTAATTTACTGGAATTCTTTGAGGATATAATGAGCGTGGTGGATAGAGATGTACCGATGGATGTGGTGTATTTAGATTTCCAAAAGGCATTCATAAGGTGCCACACAAAAGGTTACTGCAGAAGATAAAGGTACGCGGAGTTAGAGGAAATGTATTAGCATGGATCGAGAATTGGCTGGCTAATAGAAAGCAGAGAGTCGGGATAAATGGGTCCTTTTCGGGTTGGAAATTGGTGGTTAGTGGTGTGCCACAGGGATCGGTGCTGGGACCACAACTGTTTACAATATACATAGATGACCTGGAAGAGGGGACAGAGTGTAGTGTAACAAAATTTGCAGATGGCACAAAGATTAGTGGGAAAGCGGGTTGTGTAGAGGACACAGAGAGGCTGCAAATAGATTTAGATAGGTTAAGCGAATGGACTAAGGTTTGGCAGATGGAATACAATGTCGGAAAATGTGAGGTCATCCACCTTGGAAAAAAAAACAGTAAAAGGGAATATTATTTGAATGGGGAGAAATTACAACATGCTGCAGTGCAGAGGGACCTGGGGGTCCTTGTAGTTTTCAGGTGCAGCAGATAATCAGGAAGGCGAATGGAATGTTGGCCTTCATTGCGAGAGTGATGGAGTACAAAAGCAGGGAGGTCCTGCTGCAACTGGCCGTACCTGGAGTACTGCGTGCAGTTTTGGTCACTTACTTAAGGAAGGATATACTAGCTTTGGAGGGGGTACAGAGACGTTTCACTAGGCTGATTCCGGAGATGAGAGGGCCACCTTATGATGATAGATTGAGCAGACTGGGTCTTTACTCGTTGGTGTTCAGAAGGATGAGGGGTGATCTTATAGAAACATTTAAAATAATGAAAGGGATAGACAAGATTGAGGCAGAGAGGTTGTTTCCACTGGTCGGAGAGACTAAAACTAGGGGGCACAGCCTCAAAATACGGGGGAGCAAATTTCAAACCGAGTTGAGAAGGAATTTTTTCTCCCAGAGGGTTGTGAATCTGTGGAATTCTCTGCCCAAGGAAGCAGTTGAGGCTAGTTCATTGAATGTATTCAAATCACAGATAGATAGATTTTTAACCAATAAGGGAATTAAGGGTTACGGGGAGTGGGCGGGCAAGTGGAGCTGAGTCCACGGCCAGATCAGCCATGATCTTGTTGAATGGCGGAGCAGGCTCGAGGGGCTCGATGGCCTACTCCTGTTCCTAATTCTTATATTATGTTCTTATGTTATCTGGCCATTATCATATTGCTGTTTGTGGGAGTTTGATGTGTGCAAATTGGTGCAGCATTTCCTACATTTAAAAAGACACGTGCATTTATAGAGTGCCTTTCACAACCTCAGGACATCCCAAAGCGCTTTACAGCCAATGTAGTACAGTGACTATTTCAAAAGTACTACATTGGGGATTGGCTATAAAACACTTTGGGACATATTTCTTTAGAATGTCACCCTTTTCCTTGTTATACATAAATTCCTTGACCAACAGTGTTCAGAGGTGACCTATTGCCAGGCCTTTGTCAATGGTGACTGAATCAGAACTGGCCTTTTCAGTAGCCAGAATATCACTTATTTTTAAAAATAAGGAAATAGCAGGCTCAAGAGGCCAAGTGGCCTACTCCTGCTCCTATTTCTTATATAAAAGGAAACCTAATCCTGGTGATTATGTAGAACAGGCACCCTAAGCTAAATTTCAAAATAATATAAAGCCACATTTAAAAAGCAATCCACTTGCAGAACACAGAATGTGACTGCAAGCTGCAAGAAGTGAATCCCCTCACTGTGACAAAGTGTAGCGTTCCCCACAACAAATAATTGGCTGAAGCATTTTAAGGATGTTTCTTGATCCAAATAAGTCATGTTTGGTCTCTGACTGGTCCTGGGTAATACCAAGTATTCTGGTGCTAGTATGGAGAGGGAGAACAATGCACCAGTTGTGTATCAAATTTTGTTACAAGGACAAGATTTGCATCATCTCATCATTGTTTCTGTGTTATACCAAGTATTCCGGTGCCAGTATGGACAAGGAGAACAATGCACCAGTTGTGCATCAGATTTTGTTACAAAGACAAAATTTGCATCATCTCATCACTGCTTGGTAAACACAGAAAAAAAAGAGCTGCCCAGCACCTTTTCACAAAGACAGTGCCCTATAAGCTAACATCTGCAAAACAGCTGGTGTGAAGGATTGGTTAGGGTTTTAGCATAAAGGCATAGAAACATGGGCTCAAGTTTCGGCCTGAGTGGCTCCTATTTTTTCGGCGCAACTAGTTTAGAATGGAGCATTTTAGAAATTGCAATTCTCAGCATTTAGTTTGCTCCAGTTCTAGTGAGTTAGAATAGTTCCATTTTAGAACAGATTTTCTTTTCCAAAATGGGGCGTGTCCAGCCACTTACACCTGTTTTACAAGTTCAGGCAGCAAAAATTTATTCCAAGCTAACTTAGAATAGAGTAAGTGGAGATTTTTGTACGCTCAGAAAAACCTTGCCTCCACTTAGAAATCAGGCATGGGGAACCAGAGATAGGGAAGTTTACAAACATTAAACACTTCACTTTTACAAATAAAGAGCCATCATCAATAATGAATGATAAATAAATCAATAAATCAATCAAAAATAATTAAAAAGTAAAAAATGTTAAAAATCAATAAATAAAAAATTAAGTTTCTACTCACCGACTGCAGCACCGGGAGCCCTCCAACAGTGTGACTCCCTGTTTTTCTGACAGCGAGTGGTGGGGTTGGGGGGGGGGGGAAAGAGGAGAAGAGAGGGGGGGGGAAAGAGGAGAAGAGAGGGGGGGGGAAAGAGGAGGAGAGGGGGGGGGAAAGAGGAGAAGAGAGGGGGGGGGAAAGAGGAGAAGAGAGGGGGGGGGGAAAGAGGAGAAGAGAGGGGGGGGGGAAAGAGGAGAAGAGAGGGGGGGGGAAAGAGGAGAAGAGAGGGGGGGGGGGGAAAGAGGAGAAGAGAGGGGGGGGGAAGAGGAGAAGAGAGGGGGGGGAAAGAGGAGAAGAGAGGGGGGGGAAAGAGGAGAAGAGAGGGGGGGGGAAAGAGGAGAAGAGAGGGGGGGGGAAAGAGGAGAAGAGAGGGGGGGGAAAGAGGAGAAGAGAGGGGGGGGAAAGAGGAGAAGAGAGGGGGGGGAAAGAGGAGAAGAGAGGGGGGGGAAAGAGGAGAAGAGAGGGGGGGAAAGAGGAGAAGAGAGGGGGGGGAAAGAGGAGAAGAGAGGGGGGGGGAAAGAGGAGAAGAGAGGGGGGGAAAGAGGAGAAGAGAGGGGGGGAAAAGAGGAGAAGAGAGGGGGGGGGGAAAGAGGAGAAGAGAGGGGGGGGGAAAGAGGAGAAGAGAGGGGGGGGGAAAGAGGAGAAGAGAGGGGGGGGAAAGAGGAGAAGAGAGGGGGGGGAAAGAGGAGAAGAGAGGGGGGGGAAAGAGGAGATGAGAGGGGGGGGAAAGAGGAGAAGAGGGGGAGGGGGGAGAAGAGAGGGGGGGAAGAGGAGAAGTGAGGGGGGGAAAGAGGAGGGGGGGTTGGTGGGATGTTGGGTTTGTTTGTGGGGGTTTGTTTTTGGGGTTGTGTTTGTTGGGGGGTTTGTGTTTTTGGGGGTTTTTGGTTTGTGGGGGGTTTTGTT